>NC_069383.1:25935909-26238939 GCF_027475565.1 Acinonyx jubatus | reverse complement strand
AAGGGAGGGGCAGAGAGAGAGGGAGAGCAAGTGAGAGAGAGAATCCCAACCAAGTAGGCTCCATGCTGTCAGCACAGAGCCCAACACGGGACTCAAACTCATGGACCTGAGAGATCATGACCTGAGCCGAAATCAAAAGTCGATGCTTAATGGTCTGAGCCACCCAGGTACTGCGGAGTAACTTACCCAGTAAGTTACATTTTTGAGTTAATATATCACATTTCAGGAAGTTTAAAATTTTAAAAACCGTATGTCAACGAAACTGTATATAGTCAAGACTTAATACAATCTGATTTTGTCTTTGAATAGTGGCCATACAATCTAGAAAATAAATGGTATCATTATATGTCTTTGTAGATTAGGCACTTTCATTATGCCTTTTAGGCTATGCTAAAGTTGAACTTTTTTCAGGTAAAAATCAGAGACATTTTGTCTAGGGAAGTGTATCACAGATTCATTCGCTGAGATTGATAGAACTGCTGTATTAATGTACTACATTCATTTCAATTTTGCAAAGCACATTGAAGTATGCATTGCTAGTGAGGGGCAACACATTGGAAATACCATGTATTGTGATTTATGTCCATAAACCATTTCCCATGTCTGTTACTGTGTGTTTTCACATGTTGTCTACTGGCTTATGTTTCCAAACGTTGTAACCATCTTGCCCCTATCCAACTAGTGTAGTCTCTACTCTTCAGAAACCCTTATGGCTTATATCTCTATAGATTTTCTTATAGGTGTGCTTCTACCATACATTATACTTTTATATTTGTTTACCTTTCCTTACTATACCCTAATATGCATGAAATGGCAGTTTATGAGCTTAATAGATCAGTGTCTTAATATATATCATTATTTCATAAAAACAGTGGTTTTCAGTACATGTTTATTGCATACGTGACTAAAGATTCATTTAAAAGAATGAAAATTTACTTTTTAGCAGACATTTTTGTAGGCATTGTATATAGAAGTAAAAAGAGAAACAGAAGTATAAAATCTCAGTGATGTAAAAAGGTTTACATAGTCAGTGTATGTGAAAGCGTTAATACATATAGATATCATAGAGGAATTTAATGCATAATATATATTCATATTGAAACCTCCAGGAAAACAAGGAGCTAAATGTTCTCTTGCATAATAGGCTTATTCTTTGTCTTGTAGAGAAGAGAAAGTATTTAATAACTTTATTGATCTTGGCTATGGCAAATAACTTTTAAAACATACTGTTGGACAGGACTGTTGTTAAAGGTATGTGCATAAACTCGAACTTTATTTGATGCTGAAATAATGTTATTCTGGATATGTCTGTAAGTGTTTTTATAGAACATGATAGAAATAATCCTTAAAAAGTCAATGAAACAACCAAAAATCTATTGAAAGAATTTGCTGCTTGTAATTTATTAAGTGGGTTCTAGTTTTCAGGTACTAAAATGAAATAAATCACTCCATTTGTCTTAGCAGAGTAAGAGAACTCAGCAATTATTAAGGAATAAAAACATGAATTGATAAGTTGGAGATGTTTAGCAGGACTTGTAACTCAATATTTTTGCTATATTTATTAATAGTAAGGAAAGCATGTGAAGCGACTGAGAGTGAAAGTTTAGACTCAGATGAGCCAAGAAATAAAAATAAAACAGTGAAAATTTAAAAAGGTAAAAGTTTGCAAAAAGTATTCTTTGTCAGTGGGAAGTTACCCTTTTTCCAGCTTTTTATTTTCTTTCTAGTTTTATTTCGTTCTGCTCCAATGTACTTATTTAAGAAATATATAATGAGTAGCTAGTTCAGTAAGTAATATGGGCACTTGTGATGTGTCAGACACATGATAAAATATAATATCATTTAATAGTCAACCATATATTATAAGTATAGATACCCCCTGTCCCTTATATAGGTTGGGATGCTAAATTCCAGAGAGATTAAATACCTTGCGTGTGGTTACATGATAGTGGTAGAAATGAGAGTGAGAAAAAGATCATTTTACCCCAAAACTCTCATTCTCAGATGTTATACATAGATTATAACTTGTTTCAGGCATTGAACTAGAAGCTGGATCTATAATGTCTTTATCTGTTTGTTTATTTTTTGCCTCCCTTCATCCAAAGGTAAATTCTTGATTCCCAATGCTTAAAATAATGACTGGCAATGTGGACAGTGTGAAATAATAATAATAATAATAATAATAATAATAATAATAATAGAAAGAAAGGAAAGAAAGAAAGAAAGAAAGAAAGAAAGAAAGAAAGAAAGAAAGAAAGAAAAGAAAGAAAGATATGAGGGCTGGAAGGAAAGAAGGAGGAAGGGGGAAAAGGATAGGAAGGAGAGAAAAAAGGAGAAAAGGAAAGAAGGAAGGAAGGAAAGGTTCTGAATGTGTCTGCGTGTTCCCCTCCTCTCTCACACTTGTTCCACTCACTACACCTCACTAAGTATCACAGGCCTGGCAAGGGACAACCTAATTATTTTGTTTGTCTTATTTTGTATGCTTGTGAGATGTACAGTTTGAGCACTTTGAAATTTTTATCTGACCATTTTATTCTCTCACTTAAAAGCGAACTCTCATTGCCTAGAAGATATAATCCTAGCTTTAACAGTGACTTGTAGACAAATCGCTTTACAATTTGGTTCTAATTATCTCATTCCTCTCAGCCCACATTAGTGGTTTCAGTTAAGTTTCAGATTCTGAACTCTCATAGCTGACTATTACAAAATGATGACACACACTGTGACATTTATACGATATTCCTTTGCTTTGAATGCCATTTTCTGCCCTTTCTTCCTGAAAAGCTTCCGCTCACCCTTCAATATCACCTTCCTTGGAAACCTCATAGCAGAATGCTGCACACTCAGCTCTCTGGTCTGGAGACCCTGACCCAGCAGCCCATCCTTGTATTTTTATATCCTTTAACACATTGTATGGTCGTAATTGTTTACATGTATGAGATGAAAAGTCTAAAATGTTGAGGATCATGTCTTCTTCATCTTTAAAAATGCCATAGCTGAGTGTTTGACGCATGGAGTGGGTTCAATATATTTTTGTCAATTATATGAATAAATTGTCTACTGGATTTCAAAATGGGCACGATAGGATGAAATGTAAAAGCCTTGGTAGGGTTATACTTAACAAATCATTGTTCATCATGAAATCCAAATGACAGAGAAAAAGAGGCCTATCTTTTTTTTCAAAAGAGAAAAACTTACTGTAATGAATATTAAATCAGACTATCAGTATTATTCAACAAAGCCCTATTGCAATAAATTTTGTGTTCTAACACTGTCCAAAAGAATGTTTTTGTAGTCTCTTTTATGTACTTATAATATATATGCTATTTCTATCAGGGATGTTGTGCTCATTTATTTATCCATTCATCAATTTATGAAACAGTGTTATTGGGTGACAGGGTGTTATGGTGTGGAATATAAACTACATCAGATATTGATTGCTCTTTGTGTGAGAAGGCCTTGAAGCTGGTGTGAGCAGAGTAAAAGTCTTGTGTGGCTGTAACGGAGTGAGCAAAGGAGGTGTGAATAAAAACAGTGAAAATTGCTGAGAGTAGATTTTAAACACTGTCAAAACAACAACAAAAAAGGAGCTAACTATGTGAGGTAATGGATGTGTTTAATACCTTAATCTTGGTATAACCATTCTATAATGTATATAAACATTCTATAATGTACCTCCAGTCTTCAAGATGTACATTTTAAATATGTGTAAATATATGTCTGCATGTTCCCCTCCTCTCTCACACTTGTTCCACTCACTACACCTCACCGAGTATCACAGGCCTGGCAAGGGACAACCTAATTATCTAACTATTTCATTTCTCACTTAAAAGTGGACTCTCATTACTTAGAAGATACAGTTCTAGGGGCACCTGGAGGGCTTGTTTGGGCGTCCAACTTTGGCTTAGGTCATGATCTCACACTTCATGAGTTTGAGCCCCACGTCAGGCTTTGTGCTGACAGCTCAGAGCCTGGAGCTTGCTTCTGATTCTGTGTCTCCCTCTCTCTCTGCCCCTCCCTGCTCATGCTCTGTCTCCCTCAAAAATAAATAAACATTAAAAAAAGTTTAAAAAAAAAAAGAAGGTATAATTCTACCTTAACAATGTCTTTAGACAAATCACTTTACAATTTGGTCCTAATTATCTCATTCTAAATATCTCATTCCTCTCAGCCCACATATAGAATGTGTGTATACATGCTATAATGTATATCCAATCTTCAAGACTTATATTTTAAGTATATGTAATTATTTGTCAATTTGGTTTGGGAGAAAAAAAATTTCAGAAGAAAATTGTGGACATTGGTCATTAAACTAGTAAGTAAAGCATTAAAAATAGATAATTATAATTATTTTATGAGATATGTAAATGTTTCAGGTTTTTACCCTAATAGTAGCAAGATTATAAGATATTTTAAGCATGTTGGTGTTAGTCCATTTTTTAAGATATATATTTGTTTGGATAATGAATGTGAATGAAGGAACACTAAGACTTTTGAGACCAGTTAGGTACTAGAGTAATTTAGGCAAGCAATGATGATGGTTTTGACTAATGATATGGCAATGAAGAGGAAAGAAGTAAGATTTAGGAGATGAAGCTGCCAGAACTTACTGATAGATTGGATGCAAAGCATAAAAGGGAAAGTCAGTGTTTAGAAGAATAATGTAATTAATGTGGAATTAAAGACAGGAGAGGAGAGAGAGTATCAGCTGTACTACATTTTAAACTAAATTAACTTTATACCATGTTTAAATCAATTAAATATTATAGCAGCAAGTAGAATTTCAAAAATGTTTTTGCCATGCACATAGTAATAAGCACCAATTTGGTGATTATTATTTGATCAGCTTCTGCTAAATGATATCTATTATTATATTCTTAAATTTTGCCAAGACCAATTCCACCATAACCTGTAAGAACTATCTACAGTTAAAATATAAATTTTCCTTGCCTTGGAACTCACGTTGGCTAGCTATCTTGTTCTCCAACAATCAGTGGAGTTGGAAGAATATTCTTTTGCTGCCGTAAGCTAGAAAGCTAAAATGCCTGGAGATTATGAAACCTCTGGATGTTTACTGTCACTCTTCCATGGCATAATCTCAGTATGTTGTGTCGGGAAAGTATCTCAGGCACAATCATTAAAACTCTGTAATGCTTATAAATGTCAGCCATCCATCTAAGCTGTGTCATATTCGTGTAATAATGTGCAGTTTGTAAAGCTGTACTTATGATTTCTTTTGCCTCAAGTTAAACCACTGTACTCAGTTAGTAAGCAATTCCGATTCTTATCTTCACCATGTGCACCTTTCAACATTGCCATTGTGATGCCCCTAACTGATGTATTTGGATTAGGCAACTCCCTCAAACCTCAGCTATCACCAGCAGCCAGTTATTGAAATATGTATGCCAGAAATCAGAGAAAAACTTAGCTTTTTCCATGGACTTGCTTACTTAATTTTATTTTTTATTTTTTCATTGTGGCAAAACGCACATAACATAAAGTTGACCATCTTAACTATTTTTAGGTTCATAGTAAAGTGGTACTAAATACATTCATAATGTGCAATCATAACCACCATTAATATCTGTAACTCATCTTGTAAAACTCTTGAAACTTGACAGTTTCAACGTCTTGAAACATCTGGAAACTATACACCCCTAAACAATACCGCCCCCTCCTCTCTACCCGCAAGTCCCTGGCAACCACCATTCCACTTCCTGACCTCTATAATTTTGACTATGCTAAGTAGCTCATATAAATGGAATCCTACAGTATTTGTCTTTTTCTGTTACTGTCTTATTTTACTTATTGCAATCGGACTTGCTTATTTTAGACTGCTGCATGATGCAGAAGAAAAGGCTGTTGCTGTAGCACCTCATTGTCACACCAAAATTCTGTTTGCCCTCTGTCCCTTCAGTCGCAGTCTTTGAAGTAGCACACCTTGCACTCTCTACCCTTTACCCAGGAAACTGAAGTAAATGAAAAGTCTCCAACTACTCCAGATTCTTCATTATACAATGTGCTTCTTTCCCAGTATTCCTTTGGTGGTCTTGTGATTTCTTAGTGGCTAATTTTATTATGTCAACAAGAGAAGATGAGAATCATTTAGCAGTTTTGTCATGATTAATGTATCCGCCATAAAATCTTAGTATTTTGCTTATTTTCTTTTTTTAAACATAATTTAGGGTTGGTCAACATTTTGGATTAAAACATTGTTTCAGAAGACAAAATTACACGTGTCTGATGATGTTATAAAGGTTAATTCCAGTTTTACATAACATACCAAAAGGTTTGACAGATTTTCAACTTAACTGTATCTTGCCTCACCTTGATTGTGGGAATGCAGATATCTGTAGCAGGGCATTTTAAGCTCTAGAGATCTGATTGTAGATTGAAAGGATTAACCAGAAGTAATGCTGCCATTACTATTACCTGGCATTTTTAGTAAGATCATCATTTCAGATTCTGAAATATTTTAACTCCCTGCCTGACTGATTGCATTTGAATATTGTGACCCTGAAATTATTGTGCAGTAATTAGAAACATGTTCCGTGGTTTAAATTGGCAAATCACTCTGTATTATTAACTGCTGCTCTATTTGTTATGTAAATACTTCAGGCTGCTGCCTTGTACAATGCATGAATTTCTGAAGGGATAAATAATTTACTTTCAAGACAGATGACTGCCACTATCCAAGCTAACTCCAAGTCAACTCCAAGTATTGATATACCTTAACTGATTCTTTGAGTTCTTTGAACTTGTCAGCACTTTCTTCAGTAAGCATTTTGGTTAATTCTTATGTTAATCTGTGTCTGTAAAAGTACAGAAAATTATTCTCCTTGAACAAGTAGAAAGTGTACATGAGATTGGGAGTCCAAGGGAGGAGATAAAAGGCCTGTGTCTCTGCCTTGTGTTCATTTGGTATTTATATATATTCTTTTATTTGCATGATTTTTTTTACCGTGTGTGAAGATTTTATTTCTATTGTGTTATTCGTAACCCAATTTGACTTATGTGATCACACTAAGATTTGACATGAGAAAGATGCTTCCTCAACAATTTGATTAATGCATCTGTTCTGCCAACTTATTCACCCTTCTACTATTGAACTGATGTTTGTAATGATATAAAAATACTATAATACAGCTTCTCCAGGTTTTCTGTGAAGTAAATACATGTCAGTGTTTCCATAAAGATTTCTCTAATTCTTCCTCAGGTAGATGCTACTGTATGCTAGAAGAAAGGCATCCCAAAGCAAAGATGCCTAGAGTGATCTGTCCTAAACGTAATGGGGTTTATTTTTGGTATGAAAAGCTGAACATAACGCCCATCCTATGACATAGTGATTCCAATTCTAAGGATATAGCTAAAAGAAATGCATGCATATATTTACCAAAAGATATGCTGAAGTATGTTTATAGCGGCACCATTCAAACAGGTAAAAACTGTAAACTACCCAAATGTCCATCTACAATAGAAACATATATGTGGATTATGGTAGACATTCCATGAAGTGGAATACTATATGGGAACGAAAGTGAACAAACTAAAACTACATGCAGCAAATTCTGTGAACCTCATACACATAGTGTTAAATAGGCATAAATAAGTATATATGTTATTATTTTATTTATAGGAAGTTCAAAAGCAGACAAAAACCCACATTTGGTAACCAAAGTCATATGGTGTGTATCTTGAAGAGGTAGGAGTTAAGTGGTTTGAAATGAGCATGAGAAGAGTTTTTGGAGTGCTGGTAATGCTATTTATTGATCAGAATACTTAGTACACAGGTGTGTTCAGTTGAGGAAAAGTCATTGGGCTATATATGTATGATTTGGTCCCATTTCTTTTTAGATTTTATGATTTGATTAAAAGATTCCTCCCCTTTCCCTTAAAAAGAGAAAACTGACATATCAAAAAGTAACAATAGTTACCGTGGGAGGCTTTAACAATTCAGCCTATCTTGAGATGACTTAGACAGAAATTTGTTAATGTTATAAAAATGCGATGAAGCATAATCAATATTTGACCTAATTTCTCTCTCTGTCTCCATCTCTATTTCCATCTCTCTCTCTTTCCCTCTCTCTCTCTCTCCCTCTCCCTCTCCATTATTTGGGTTTTGTAGAGAAACAAAACCAGTAGGTTATATACACATACATATAATATATATTTATGATAATACATATATATGTATATATATATATATATGTATACACACACACACATACACAAAGATATTTATTGTAAGGAATTGGCTTATGCTGTTATGCAGTCCAAGAGGTCCCACAATCTGCTGTTGGCAAGCTCGAGAACCGAGAAAGCCAGTGATATCAGTTGCGCACCAAGTCTGAAGTCCTGAGAACTAGGAGAACCAGTGCTGTAAGACCCAGTCAGAGGACAGAAGAAAAGCATGAGTCAGGTAGAAAGAACAAATTGTTACATATAATATAATATGTGGTATACATATTTTCGCTTTACTCAATAATGACAAGCATTAATCCTGGCAATTTTTTTCAGACATGTTTTTATTCACTAATTCACTATTCAGCAATGTCAAATATGTTACTTCTTTCCCCATATTGCGTTTCTAATTTTGACTATTATATATTAAAATCTTAGTTTGCCTTCAAAAAAATTTTTGTTCAGTTTTTATGAATCATTACTTTTTCATTATAATTTCAATACCTCCTTTATATTTTAAGAATATTACAAGTAAAACTGATAATATGTAACTAATAATTATCACTACTCTTATCTTTTGGCATTCTGGATCATTAATATGTTTAATTATTTTTTAAATATTATGTCCTCATATTTTTAAATTTTAATTGGTAGGAATTCCTACAGGTTGTCATTTGAAGATTGTATTTTCCGTATATTTGTTTCTGTCAGGCACCTAAGAGCACTATGAATTCGGAGCTACACTAAAATTAAATATTAACACAGATAGTATGAATTCATGGACCAGATTCAGGTTGATATGAGCATATGGTTAGCTATTCTTAAGGGATGCTTATTTTATTTTGTCTGTTCTGCTGTAAGTAGAATTTGAGAAAGGCATATATTCTCTCGTTATATAATGTGATTTTTCTCTGCAAAATGTCCTTTGGGGTTCTAAGTTTCATGAGAGGTAGAAGTGGAGTGTCTAACATGACCCCAAAGTATTGGCAATATTCATGCTGTGTCTCTTGTACTTCTAAGCCAGACACCTGTTAAAACTTAGGCTTTATCCTACCAGAAACCCCTAAGGAAAAATGCCAGGGACAGATCTCACCCCTATCTTTGTAATAAAACTCTCTTAACATTTGTGTAATTGATTTTCCTGACATTCCAACCAAGGAATAAAAAAATTGTAACATATTTTATGAAGAAATTATTCAGAGTGTTGGATTGAGAAGGTTTCCTCAGAAAATTCAGTCAGCATTTGCTACAAATTTAAGCAAGCAATCTTTCTAAATTTTAAATGTGATTATTTGACCTAGGTGAGTGAAATCTTTCAGTGGATCACTTTGATTTGGGGATAAATTATGAAGTACAGAACCTGGTGTCTAAACCTATTTCTCCTGGGGCGCCTGGGTGGCTCAGTCGGTTAAGCGTCCAACTTTGACTCAGGTCATGATCTCACAATTCGTGAGTTCAAGCCCCTCATCGGGCTCTGTGCTGACAGCTCAGAGCCTGGAGCCTGCTTCGAATTCTGTGTCTCCTCCTCTCCCATGCTCATGCTCTGTCTCTCTCTGTCTCAATAAATAAACATTAAAAAAAAAGTGAAAAAAATAAATAAACCTATTTCTCCTGCTTAATCTCGTTACACCCCAACTCATGCCCTTGATATCAGCAAGTTTTACTTTTGCTTTTGCATTGCTCTAAGTATGCCTTGGTCTCTCATGACTGCACTTTGATAATGCTGCATAATAAAAGACCTTAAAATACTGGTAGCTTAAGAAAATTCATATTTATTCTTTTTATGCATGGATCTGCATATCTGCTTCAGTGTGGGCAGATATTTTGATTCTGGGTTCGACCTGGTTTGATTCCAGGCTCAACTTGGCTTGATTTCAGGCTTTAGATTTAGGCAGTGCTCTATTTTTCTTCATTCTGGGCCTTAGATTGAAGAAGAAATGCCTCCTAGAGCATTCCTTTTTCTTGCTTGTAATCAGAAACTCAAGAGAACAGAGCAGGAACACACAACGCCTCTTAAGGGCTTGGCTCAGAACTGGCACACTGTTATTTCTGCCTGAAAGCAGAGACATGGTCTAGCATAACATCACTGGTGGGGCAGAAGGGTCCTGACTACAGTGAATTATGGCAGGGCAGAGGAGTTACATGTGGAGAAAATTATACAACCTAAAAAATCTCTATAAAATGATATTATGGCCTTAAAATATCCATTACAAACCATAAGGAAATAAAAAGGGGAAGTTTCTACCAGAATGTTAGAAATTGTGTTTATGATATTACTCATTATCTTATCCACAGAGGTGGTTATGTTTAATTTAATTGATTTTGTTATATACTTTATAACTATATTTTGAGGTTTTAGAAATTAGTTGATTTACTTCATTTTTTAACAGATTTTATACTCTAAATATGTTGTATACAACATAATAATAATCAGCAATGTGTTATTTCTTATTACCCTTGCTTGAAAATAATGTTTTCTGGAACTCCATATTTGTAAAATTTTCATCTCTTGTTTTCTGTTTTTCTAAACCTGAAAATCAATCTACCATGGGATTTCTCCTAATTGCTTCTCTTTTTATTTCTTAACTATTGGTAACATGTTTTATTAAATATAGTTATTGGGGTAAACCAAAATTAAAAAGGAATATAACACAATATATATCAAGATCAAGGTCTGGATAACTACTAAAGCAACTTCAATGGTATGTAAAGAATACTTGATTGCATTTCATAGGAAACAGTGTATAATTGCCTTAGCAATGTTAGACTAATATTTGTCAGTTAAAAGACGGCTTTTTGCTATAGAATGAATGTTTGTGTCTTCTCAAAATTCGTATGTTGAAGCCCTAATCCAAAAAGTGATGGTATTTGGAGGTGGGACTTTAGGGAGGTAATTAGATCATGAGAATTGAGCCTTCATGAATGGGATTAGTACCTTTATTAGAGATATGAAAGATAGCTCTCTCTGTGCCATGTATGGATACAGCAATAAGTTAACAATATCTTATACAGAAATAAGATAACTGGTTTCACCAGAACCCAACCATGGCTTGCATATTGATCTTGAACTTCTCAGATTTCAGATTTATGAGAAAATTTTGTTGTTTAAGCCACCTGGTCTGTAGTATTTCCTGAGCGCAGCCTGAAATGTGATGTTACTTCATAAGAACAGAAACCTAAAATTTATGTTAAGATAAGGAAAAGAGGTGGCCAGAATTAAATATATATAAGTCACAGGAGGATTAATTGTTCTTATTTCAATATTCATTTGATTAGTCAGTTTAGTCAATTATTTTTCTAACCAGTTAGTTGTTTAATTTGAAATAATTGGTTATGTAACTAAGAGTACCATTCAACTTAAATAAAATAGGTGAGATAATCTCTGTGTATAGATATAATTTAAGAGGTATGTTGTCTTCTTGCTAAAAGAATTACATGATCTACTGATTTCTTAAAGTATTTTTCACTTTTAAACATGTATACCTACCTCTGAGGCTCCCTTCAGGTCTCTTCTTCTTATCTGAGAAAACTATTTTCATCATAAAACTACTACTGAATTATTATGTAAATAGTATAATGAAAAATGGGAAATATAATCTGATAAAATATTTGGACATTGTTTTGAACTAACTTCAGACTGCATAAAGCTTCAAAATAAGATAAGACAAAACAAAACAGAACAAAACACATGCATGTTTAATAGGTATTAATTGTGAAGGCAACTTCAATGACAGTAATATAATTTCTACAGAAGATAGCGTCATTTTAGATCAGAAACAGTATGAATATTGTGGCTGTAGCCTAGAGGCAGTTTTTTATATATGTGTTGTAGAACTAACACTCTCTTTCACAGAACTGAAACTGATCTTGTCCTAAAGTTTCTCTTGTGTTCTTTAGATGTAGTTAATGGGAAATATGACTAGATACTCCTGAGAAATTCTGAGAGGAAATAAAGAAAATCAGGATATTTTTCTTTGTTTTTTTTTTTGTTTTTTTTTTTTTTTTGTTTTTTTATGAAGTTACCAAGATGCACTACCAAAAACATGAAATTCTCATGTACATTTGCTGAAATCTTTAAAAGCCTGTCACTCCGGGTTTGGTGGTCTCATATCAACAGATTGTGCCTCTTTAGAACTAGTAAAACAATATAAATAATAATTACACAAGTTTCTACCATATACCTAGAGTAATGGTTATACCCAGCATGCTGTCTTCCAAATAAAGATCACCATAATGGTTACCCCTGGTTTTAGCCCTAAGACCACTGGGGAAAAAAAAAATTATAGTCTGTGTTTTTCATGAATGTCTGAATGAGTATTTCCCAAAATGATTTCCAAATAACCCAGTATCTAAGGAAATGTCTTCAATAATTACTAATTTTTCTCCTGAATTTAAGAGTTTTAATCATCTTTCTCAATTGCCTGTTGATTAAATACATAATGATTTTTAGCATTGCTGAAATAATTTCTTAAGTAATAATAATGTTCATAGTTATACAAAAGAATCTGTTAGCTGCCTGAATAGCTTCAAATTTAAGCTGTAATGAGAAAACAAATTAAATATTAAGAATAGGGATAATGAAGTATCAGCATTTTAGAAAGTCTCTAATTTTAATTCATCTTCAATTAATATCTTACTGACATATCTCCTAAAGAGATTTTTAAAGCATGCATTTTCCTCAACATCTTGTGTATTTTCTTCAACATCTAGTTACAAAATATACACTAGTTACCTAATGAATGCTAGTCACCTTTCTTAAGCAGTGGTATGCTTTAAAGCCTTTTTAGAGTTATAGTATTCCTTGTAATTAATTTGTTTTAAAAGATGGTAAAAATGTTTTGCTACTCTAAGCTTCAGGACTTCATTTCATTTGGATTCTCTTCATTATACAACTTACATGTAGGTAAACAAATTAAATTAAAAAACTATCTTGCCAGAGAGCAAAATTGCACACACACACACAAATTTTTCTTATCACTCTTCATCTAAAATCGGAGTACAAAGAAGGGCTGAGATAAACCCTGTAAAAACTTTTAGGCTAAGAGTGGAATGGAACTGAGAATTATTCTCCCAGATAATCTCCACTTTCACCTAAGGAAGACAGGGGAAAGGCCATAATCAGAAAACGTGAAACAGTGAAGTAAGGCTAAACAATCTGTATGGAGGCTCAGAAATCAGTGAGTGATATGGAGAGCAAGAAAATTCTACAGCCATCACAAATACATGAAGCAGATCTAGAAATCAAGGAGATATTTCCCACTTCTGAAAGTTTATAGCTCAACCTAGAAGCATAAACAGATCTTCAGAATCTCACCAGGATTTATTTAGATCCCAGACTCTGCTAAAGAGAAAGTTGTTTGGGGAGTGGGAGGGGGCGGGTGAAGGGGGGAGAAAGAAAAAGTTGAGTCCCTCCTCAAAATATTAAAGTTGGTGTGAACTGATTCTAGCTAAAAGTCAAGTAAGCTCAGAATTAAGTAAACTATCAATACATTCTATATAAGAAAAAGCAAGACCCTCTCTGGGGGTAAATATTGTTTATTTCTTTATTATTCTTTTTTATTTTTGCAGAGAGAGAGAGAATGTGTGTACAAGCAGGGGAGGGACGGGGGGGAGCAGAGAGAGAGAGAGAGAGAGAGAGAGAGAGAGAGAGAGAGAGAATCCTAAGTAGAATCCAGGCTCAGTACCTGGCCCATAAGGGACTCAATCCCATGATTTTGGGATTGTGGCTTAAGTTGAAATCAAGAGTCAGGCACTCAACCAACTGAGCCATCCAAGCACCCAATACATCTAGATTATTCTTAATGTAATAAAATCAGCATGTAATAAAAAATTATAATGAACATACAAAAAAATCAGGAAAATATGGACCATGGTAAGAGCAGCAATGATCATTACAGACACTGAGATGTCATAGATTTGGGATTATCACTTAGTTTGAAATGACTATAATGGAAGTGAAAAAGAATTTGGTGGAAAAGGTATAAAGAATTAACAAAGATATGGGAATTTTAACAAATATGAGAACTACATAAAAGAAAAGATAGAAATTCTATAAATTATATTATGTGTGTGTGTGACACATCAGAAATAAAGAATTCATTTAATGAACTTAACATAAGATTCGATATAACAGAGGAAATGATCATTAAAAAGTATATATACAAACAAATAAAAATATAAAAAAGGAAGAAGTAATAGAGCATCATCCAGGATATGTGAGAAAATATCAAGCAATCTAATATATACGTACTTGGAGTCTCTAAAGGACAAAAGTAAGAGAATGGGAAAGAATACATATTTACAGAGATAACAACCAAAAAAACCTTTGCAAATTTATTAAAAAAAATACCAACCCAGAGCTCCAAGAAGTTCAGATAATGCCCCAAGGAGTATAAACAGACAAATGCTAAATATGTAGGCTCACTCACACATGCAGACACACACACATCATAGACAAACTGCTAAAAACTAAAGATAAAATCATATTCTTAAAAGGAGAAATTAGGGGAAAGAACCCTCTTATATGACACTAATAAAGATTGACTTCACACAGGAAATAATAGATAATGGAATATTTTTTATATATTAAAAAAGGAAATATAACTCTCGGATTAGAGTTCTAATTTTAGTGAAATGACCTTCACAAAATCATCCTCAGACAGAAAAAGCTAAGTGATTTTGTCCTTAGTAGATCTTGACTAGAAGAATGTTGAAAGAAGTACTGCTTGCTGAAGTAAAGTTATGAAATACCACATCTGTCAGAATGGGGCACCTGGGTGGCTCATTTGGTTAAACGTCCAATTCTTGATTTCAGCTCAGGTCATGATTTTGCAGCGTGTGGACTTGAGCCCCATATCCAGCTCCCCATTGACAGCACAAAGCCTGCTTGGGTTTCTCTCTCTCTCTCTGTCTCTCTGTCTCTCTGTCTCTGTCTCTGTCTCTCTCTATCTTTCTCTCCCTCTCCCTCTCCCTCTCTCTCTGTTGCTCACCTGATTGTGTGTTCTCTCTCTCAAAATAAATAAACTGAAAAAAAAAGAGAATGAATGAAGAGTACAGGAAATGGAAAATAAGTGGTACTATACCAATGTACTTGTTTTTCTTAGTTTTCTGAAAGATTACTAAGTGACAGGGCACCTGGGTGACTCAGTCATTTAAGCTTCCAAATCTTGGTTTCAGTTCAGGTCGCGATCTCACAGTTTCTCATGGTTTCATGAGTTCAAGCCCTGCATTAGGCTCTGTGCTGGCAGCCTGGAGCTTGCTTAGGATTCTCTCTTTCTCCCATTCTCTCTTTTCCTCCCCAGTCGCACTGTCTCTCTCAAATAAATAAATAAACATAAAGATTAATAAGTGATTAAAGCAATCATGTTACCATAATGTGGCATTAATAGCATACATAAAAAACTAATAAAATAATATGATAACAAAAACTTGAATAAGTTTTTTACACTGTGGATGAAGTAGCATATTGTTTGAAGCTACGATGTTACGACATAAAAACTGCATAACAAGGGGTTAGTATCCAAAATATATAAAGAAGTTACACAACTCAACATACACAAAACCCCAAATAATCGAATTAAAAATGGGTAGAAGACATGAACAGACATTTTTCCAAAGAAGATATACAGATGGCCAACAGACACATGAAAAGATGCTCAGCATTACCACTAATCATCAAGGAAATGCAAATCAAAACCACAATAAGATATCATGTCATACCTGTCAGAATGGCTAAAATCAAAGAAGCAGTAAGTAATGATGAGGATGTAAAGAAACATGAATCCTCACGCACTGTGGGTGGGAGTGCATACCAGTGCAGCCACTATGGAAAACAGTATGGAGGTTTCTCAAAAAGTTAAAAGCAGAATTACCATATGATCTAGTCATTCCACTACTGGGTATTTACCCAAAGAATATGAACACACTTCATTCAAAAAGATATATGCACCCCTATGTTTATTGCAGCATTGTTGACAATACCCAATTATGGAAGCAACCCCAAGTGTTCATTGATAGATGAATGGATAGAGAAGAAATGGTATGTGTATATATGTATATACTGACGTGTGTGTGTGTGTGTGTGTATATATATATATATATATATATATATATATATATATATATATATAATGGAATATTATTCAGCCAGAAGTAAGAATGAAATCTTGCCATTTTCAATGACATGGATAGAGCTAGAGAGTGTAATTCTAAGTGAAATAAGTCAGAGAAAGACAAATATGATTTCACTCATATGTGGAATGTAGAAATAAGTGAACAAAGGAAAAGAGAAAGACAAACCAAGAAACAAAGTCTTAACTATAGAGAACAAAGTGATGGTTATCAGAGGGGAGGTGGGTAAGGGTATGGGTGAAATAGGTGATGGGGATTAAAGAGCACACTTATCGTGATGAGCACTGAGTAATATATAGAATTGTTGAGTCACTATATTATACACCTAAAACGAATACAACACTTAATTATACTGGAATTAAAACAAATAAATTTTTTTAAATGCATGTGGTAATATCTATGGAAATGACTGAAAATAGCAAAAGTAGACATAGCTAAACTATCAATATAGGAGATAAAATCAAATATTTCAATATTTACAGTTCACTCACCAGAAGGTAGAAAATAAAGAACAAAGAACAGATGACTAAATATCAAACAAATGTAAAAATGGGAAACTCATTTTATTATTTTATTAATTTTTTATATTAAAATATTTTAATGTTTATTTTTGAGAGACAGAGGGAAAAAGAGTGTGTGTGTGGGGGGAGGGAGGGACAGAGAGAGAGGGAGACACAGAATTCAAAGCAGGCTCCAGGCTCTGAGCTGTCAGCACAGAGCCTGACATGGGTCTCAAACTCACAAACCACAAGATCATGGCCTGAGGCAAAGTCGGAAGCTTTACCCACTGAGCCACCCAGGTGCCCTGGGAAACTCATTTTAACAGGCTGTTTGTGTCCCCAGAATTCATATGTTAGAAGCCTAACTCCAGGTATTAATAGTAGAAGGTGGGGCCATTAGGGGGTCCCATGAGGGTGGAGCCCTCACAAATGGGGTTAGTGATCTTAGAAGAGAGACTGCACAGAGCTCCCTTGTCACTTTCACCATATGAGGACACCATGAGAGTTGGGTAGTCTGGTGGCACCCCTCATTTGACCATGCTGGCACCTGATCTTAGACTTCTAACCTCCAGAATTGTTTAATAATTGTTTAATAATAAATTTATTATTATTATAAAATTATTAATTATAAAAATTAATAATTGTTTAATAATAAATTTCTGTTGTTTATAAGTAAGCTGGTCTATGGTGTTTTGTTATAGGAGCCTGAACAAACTATGATAGGCCAACACAATTCTTGTATCAAAACATGGAAGATAACAGGAGGAAAAAGTTACAAAATACTATTCCTCTTGAATATAGATACAAAATTTCTGAAAATATTAGCAAATCAAAATCAATAATGAAATATATAATAAGTAAACTGTGTTATCCCAGAAATTTAAGTTTGGCTTCATTATAGAAAATTAATAACTATAATACATCAAATTAGCATAATAAATGAGAAATTATGTAATTATCTCAATAACTGCCACCCAAAATGTGAAAAAATACCCACCTGTTGTTTAAAAAATAATACAATAAAACTGTCAGCAAGCCTGGAATACAAGAGAACCTCATCAATCTGATAATGAGTATTTATAAAAATCCTACAGTTAACAACACCCATAAAGTTGAAACATTAAACACTTTCTTTCTAAGTTCAGAGAGATGGTAAGGATGTCTGTTCTTGCCACTTCTATTGAACATTACCGACAGATTTTAACCCATGCAGTAAGGCAAGATAAAGAAACAAAACTATATATGTTAGAAAACAAGAGGCAACTCTTCTCATTCACAAAGGACATTTTTGTCAATGTTTAAAATAAAAGATTTCTTGGGGAACTTGGGTGGTTCACTCAGTTGAGCACCCTACTCTTGATTTCAGCCCATGGATTTCATAGTTCGTGGGATTTAGCCCCACGCGGGGCTCTGTGCTGACATTGTGAAGCCTTCTTGGGATTCTCTTTCTCTTCCCTCTCCCACTCATTCTCTCAAAATAAATAACCATTTAAAAAAAGAAAAATTCTCTTTACAAACTATTAAAATGTATAAGGGATTTAATAAGGTCACAAGACAGTATACAGTAATCTATTTTGTTTCTATATAATTGTGATGAAATTTTTTAAATGTAAAATATGGTAGCATAAAAATCAAATGTCTAGTAATCATTTTTTTTAATGTTTATTTATTTTTGAGAGAGAGAGACAGAGCGTGAGCAGGGAAGGGGCAGAGAGAGAGGGAGACAGAATCTGAAGCAGGCTCCAGGCTCCAAGCTGTCAGCACAGAGCCTGATGCAGGGCTGGAACTCACAGACTGAGATCATGACCTGAGCTGAAGTCGGATGCTTAACCGACTGAGCCACCCAGGCGCCCCTAGTAATAATTTTTTAATGTGTAATTACTTTAATTTGGAAGCTATAAATCATTACTGAAAGAAATTGATAAATATCTAAATTAATGTGGAGAAATATCAAGCTTAAGAATTAGAAGAGTTGATAACTGTAAAGATGACGTTTCTTCTAAAATTGATATGTTGATTCAGGCTGTTTGTTCTGAAGAAAGAGACATGATAATTCTAAAACTTACATGGAAGTAATGAGGATACAGAATAGCTAATTCTGCCTTCTTTAAACTGATCAGCTTTTTTTAAACTTGAAAAAAATTTAAGGACTTAATTACTTGATTTCAAGAATTACTGTAAAATTATAGACTTAAGAGAGTGTTATAATGGCATACGGAATTATATAAATGTAATTAAGTAGACTGTTAAAAATAGACTCTCACATATTCAATAAACTGATTTTGACAAAGATGCTAAATACAATAGGGAAAGAAAAGTCTTTTTAACAATTGTTGAAATATTAGATATCCATATTCGAAATAAATGAAAATCATTTTTAACCCTTCAGAACATCAAAATACTTAGTATCATAAAGCTTTTGGATGAGAAAATAGGAGTATATTTTCTTGGACAGGAAACAAAACACAAAGTATAAAACAAAATAAGTTAAAAGTTAGTCAACATCAAAAATTTATATATATTCAGCCAAAGAAACCATTAATAAAATGAATACCCAAGCCAGAATACTGGTGGACATAGATCACAACATGTAGTTCTGACTAAAAGCATTCATCCAAAATATATATCTTATATAAATCAATAATAAAACGATTAATAACTGAATAAAAAATGGATAAAATGCTTGAGTACATCCTTCATAAGTTAATGCGTGCAAATGACCTATAAGCACCTGAAAATATGCTCTAAATAGCCAATATGCACATCTAAATTAAATCCATAATGAAATATCAGTTTAGTGCACCAGAATGTCTGCACCAGAACAATGATGGCAAAACAAAATGTTGATAAGGATCCTTTCATCTATCTGTTGCTGGTTGGAGTATAAAAATTCTTAAAGCACTTCAGAGAACTAAGCAACTTCTTATAAGTTGAACACATATTTACTATTTAACACAGTAATTTAATTCCTAGGTACTTACAGAAAAGGAAAAAAGAGTATATGCTCAAATAGACTAATACAAGAACGATAAGCCTTCTTTATAATGTGCAAATAGAAACAATCAAAATGCCCAAAAGCAGAAAAATCAAATCATGGCATATGTTCATCTAATGAAATACTATTAAGCAACAAAGTCCAAGCGAACAATAAAACTAAACGCATACACGTGTTCACTTATACAGATGTTACAAATGTCATAGATGAATCTTGATCAACTAATTGACACATCATTAGATTAATCTCAAAAATTTTATGATAAGAGGGGCGCCTGGGTGGCTCAGTCAGTTAAGTGTCCTACTTCAGCTCAGGTCATGATCTCATGGTTTGTGACTTTGAGACCCACGTCGGGCTCTGTGCTGACAGCTCAGAGCCTGGATCATGCTTCACATTCTGTGTCTCCATCTCTCTCTGCCCCACCCCTGCTCACTCTCTCTCTCTCTCTCTCTCTCTCTCTCTCAAATAAATAAACAAACAAACAGTTAAAAAAATTGAAAAAAATTTATAAGAGAAAAAAAGCCAGAAAAAATAAGTTATAATATATTGTATGAACCCGTCAAAATTAATTCCTGGTGATTGAAACCAGATAATATCGTGGGGAGGAATTGACTGGAAAGAGGCACAGGGGATCTTTCTGTGGGAAAGAGTGAAAATGTACTACAATTTGTTTTGGGTGATAGTGTCATAGGTTTTTTGAAACTCATCCCAAGGACTGCTTAAAATCTCTGTGTTTCATTTAGCAATAATTAAGAAGAAAACTTGAATTTCTAAATACATAGAAGCAGAAACAATATAAAAACATATGCAGGGAATAGGAAAGTTTTATACTGCTGGGTCACTCTCATTTGGTGGATAGAATGTCAACAAAAATAATGAAACATTTGCTTTGAAAAATTAGTTTTCTTATCTGATATGGTACAAAAATACTTGCCACAGGATACTGAAATGATATTTTGTATAAAAACAGTGATAAAGACTGAATTTCCACTGACTTGCCCCGAAACAGACACTTGTAAAAACATTTCTCAACATATTTATTTGTTGTTTGAATAAAACATGTTTAAAAAATAAATGTACTTTATATATTATCAAGTTAATAAGGTTAGTTAACCTCCTAAGTCAATAAAGGTCTTTTTTGTTTGTTTTTTTTTTGTTTGTTTTTTAAACTGATAACTTAAGAGGGTGTGTAAGATGAAACTCATCTGGTTATTAATTGCACCACAATGTGGTTTTCCCAACAGGGTGTCTCTTCTAAGTAGCACTCTACCATCTGCAAGCCCTAGGCAATAAATTCTGAAGATTGATGTAATAGCAGTTTGCAAACAGGACTTTTCAAACTGAGAGATGTTATTATTCTTTCCAGTATTCTGGTATTTGTGTGGTAAGGCTATGTATCTATCATGCTTTAATTCCTAGGTAATTATACCTTGGACCTGATGCTTGAAATCATAATGAGCCAAAAACCTGAGTTCCTGATAAAATTGGAGGCCACACTGTGGTGCTAACAAGTAGCACTGTGGTTTAAACTATGACTACCTATTATAATCAGCTGAGGTTTAAGATAAGTAAATAAAGAGCTTGAGTTCCATCCCAGAAGAAGTTCATTGTGATTTAGGAAGTCATGCTAAGGCATCCGTAATTTTTAAAACCTTACCAGTTGATTTTATTGTGCAAGAAGGATGTAGATTTGCTGATAAATACTAAATATTGATGCCTGAACATATCAGAGGAAACAATTGGGGAGCAGACAGGTGGGCCTAAAACCCAATTATCACTAAATCCAGCACACCTGGGCAATAATCAGCTGACAGCTATGACTGGCAACCTAGAAAAAAATACGGGTTGCGGTGCACTACGGAAGGATAACAACTGAAGAAGGTTATAGTGGTCTATAATTTGATGTGGTGCACTTTTTTAATGATTTTGCTCTTCTGCATAAAGTGAGATTTGAAGCATGAGGAATTTTGGGAGTTGTGGTTCTCATCTGCATAAAAATCACCTCATATAAGTTATAAAATAGGTCTTAGCACTAGAAGTTCTTTCAAGTTGTTCTTTGGTAGGACTCCTGAATCTGTTTTTTAAATCCTGTTTATCTTGATGCAGTTGGTCCACAGTTTGCATTTAGTTAAATAAGGGCTGAAGATGTCCTGGACAGAATAAATTGTGTGGTCTAAAAAGGAAATGAGAGCAATATCAAGAAAAAGACAATGCGACACAGAGAAGAAAGGAAATAAGAAACTCTATCATTTGATCAGTCAAGCCTTTTCATGGGGCGGGGGGGGGGGGGGAACAACCAATTATCTTTATTACAGAAAAATAAGGAGGACTGACAGGCAATGTCAGCTATAATCAGTAAGAAAATAAACAAGATTACATCTAACATCAGCTACAACACTAACATTCTATGAAATAGTTATCTTTGGGTGATGTGTAGGATTAACCATATATTTGGAAAAATGTTTCCTGTTTGTTTATATGTGAGTGATGAGGGAGTGTGGGGCAAGCTGAGGGCAAAATACAGGCTGGCACTCCCCCACCCCCCTCCCTCTGCCCCTGGTGGAATATGTGTGATATTCCTCAGACACTCCTAGCTACCCAAAAACAAAGGAAAGGGGTTTAAGAGCTTGCCATGGTAATGTGGGAAACTAAGGCAAATGGAAAATTAAATTCCCTTACTGCCAACAGCCCACTTACAAGTCCTTGAAACCTGCAGTGACCTCCCTGCTCAGCTGCCTCCATAATGACGCTTTGCCAGGGGCAAAAGAGAACCTTAGCTTATCATTATCCCAACCTTGAGAATCCTGTAGGTCTACTTCCTTTACCTCAACTGCCCCAAGATAATATGCTGGTGATCATACTCCAAGCTTATGTATGGCCCCACCTGAAGGGTCTCATGACTGAGGGTTTATTAAACGGTAGTAAGTGGCATTTCCCTAGCAACAGCTAGCCCCTCAAGGTCTTGGAAACCTTGCTTCCAAAATACCTTAGAGTCTTACTCTATCCCTGAACCCCTCCCAGCCTGAGGGTATATAATGAGTTACCCTGCAAGATCCCATGGCTCTTCCTGCCCATGGGTTCTGTCCCCATGCTTTGATAAACTCACCTTTTTGCACGAAAGATGTCTTCAAGAATTCTTTCTTGGCCATCAGCTGTAGACCCCACAAACCCCCCATCACTGCAAAACTTCATCAGTGAGGCCCAATTGATTGATTCTGACTCCACGTGATTTAATTCTTGATTCAAGTGAATATTTGTTTTCTCTAGTTTCTATGTTGCTAGTGATCAAATATGACTGCAATTAGAATCATTTGGGGAATCTTTCTAAAAACACTCGTATTTGGATCTCAAGTTTAGGGATATACCAGGGTAGAGCTTGGGCATTGAAAAGTTTTTAAAGTTCTTCCAATGATTATTAACGTGCGTCAGATTGAGAATGACTGCCTTAGGTTACCGGTGGCTTGTTAACATTATCATTCAACTGAGAATTACATGTTAAGCATTGCTTTAAAAGACCTGAACTACTAAATGAGTCTCAGCTTTATAATATTGACCGATCACTGTAGTATGGATAAACTGAATCTTTCTTGGAGAAAAAAATGGAGTAATTTAAACCATTCCAGAATTATAGTTGGAATTTTGCACATTCTACCCTGCTTCCCTGTTTTTTCTCTACCCAGCCTAATAAGTATACCTGAAGCCAATACCAGCACATATGTTTGTTTCATTTTTCAACAGAAATATTTATACTGACCTACCTAGCACTTCTTTATAAGAAGTTTATAATAAAATATTTCAAAGGCATTCCCAGATCTGAATTTATGTGTCAGTGATAAATAATAATTACCCTTTGTGTTTGACTCCCTCCTCATTGATCGTATTGCAGGTCTATTAAGATCTTTTGACCTCAGAACCTACTCATTTGCGAAATATTTTAACAAAGGACATCGCTAAGGAAGCATAACTGCACATAATCATGCTATTTCATTTTATAGCTGTGGCCATAAAAAATATTTTGTTCCTGCAAAATGACAAATATATTATGACTAATCCAAATAGGTAATATATTTTTTGTTTTTGTGATGTTTTAAACACAAAAACTAGAATTTTCTTTTAAATTTAGTCACTTTATAAAGATCTTTGCTGTGACCCCATGCTCTACCTTTGATATGAGGTGGATACTATATATATTAGTTTGGGGTTATGAACTATTTTCCTATAGTTTGAAGATTAGTATTATTTTTTAAAATCATGCTATGAGTTATTACAAATATAAAAACGCAAAGTAAAATGCAAGTAAAATCCCAATAAAAACTCCAAAGTGTCTATCCATTAAAAGTTTATCCATTAGTAATAAAAGCTCAAATTAGGCAAAATTCTAAATATGAAACTGCAGAGTAATTGCCAATTTTTAATTATTAAAAAGGTGGGTTTTACATTTATATCCTTTCTCAACTAAAATATTTTAAATGATATGCAACATGCATGTAAGACAGTACAGTAAACTACATTATAAACTTGTAACACAGCTGGAAATATGTTATTTTGCATGTGTGTCATAAGAAAGAGGTTGGTTATGATAGATACATACCATAAACCACCTAAGGTAACATAATAACAATACTCCTGTCTACTCACTGGAAAAAAAAAAAAGTGTAACACTGTCAGAAAAAGTCTTTAAAAGTATATTTTAATAAGAAATGCATTAAAAAAGGATGATAATATTGAGAGCCAAGGAAATCAGAAATTTAAAAGTCATCTTTTTTCCCCAAAATTTTCTAGAAAAATTTTCAAAATTTGTTTAAAGAAACACTGTTCATGAACAGCACATATTTACTTCACACACTTACTTTCTTCCTAATCAAACATCTTTGATAAATATCCAGGTATCCTAAAGCATACAGATAAGACACAGTTGAGATGAAACTAGGTAAAATATTGGTATTGTTTTAAAGAAGAACTCAAGTTTTTGACTGTCCAAATAAGCAAAATAAAAATAAAATGTCACAGTATAAATTATAATTAAATCAAAATAAATATTTGTGTAACGGGAAACAAAGAAACAATACATTAAGCCAGAGCTCCTTAATAGCATGTCACACATATTTAAGTGATATACCATTTAAGGAAATAATTTAATTCAAATATAAGAAAGGAGTAAAATTATCTTCTTTAAAATACTCACTTTTAATATAATTCATTTAAATAAATCATAATTTTAATAATTTGTGAAATGTTGCAATTATTATACTCCTGTTTTTATAAAGCCATGCAATGGCTTTATAAAGCCATACAATACAATGAAGCCAATAAATACAATTTTTTGGTTTTTCTCTCCTTTTGATTCCAGACATATTCACTGTAACACCAAGTTTTGGTTTTTGATATAGTCTCCACAATAAAAAAAGTTTAAAAGTAATGTATAATGTGGAGGCAATGAGAGCAAGAGACTGGATAAGAGAAAGGAAAAAGAGCAGTTCTGAACTTCTTGGCTCTCTTTTAAATGAATTTCTAGCTGTCTCACACCTTGCTGGCACAGATACCTCCCCGCTTACGTGTCCTTTATTAGCTGTGAAAATGACTAAACTGAGAAAAAAGACAACTTCTCCAGGAGGCAGTTGTGGTAGCTATTGCAACGTGGACCATGCCTACCCACTGGCCTCGGCAGTGCTCACAGGAGAATCGTGAGGGAAGTCCAGCTGGCTAATTGATCTTGGTGTTTCTAGAAGTGAAGTAGATGGCCCGGAAAATTCTTACGTGATCTGGATAAGCAGAAATGTTTTAGGTCCGGGTCAAGTGAACAAAAGTGTAACATGAATCATCATAAAAACAGAAAGTCAAAATCACTCAATCAGTTAAAGATTTGAGACCATTTACAGACCCAGAAGCTCTTGAATGAAGGGGAAGCTGGGTCTCCTCAAGAAAAGACACCAGCACACTACAAATAATTTATATTGTTAATTACTCTCCTAACTTTCCCTAAAGGTACCTATGACTTTTTACTGGGGTAACAATACATTGGGAAAAGAAAATAATGAGGCCTTTCAGTGACTACTGGACACTGGTTCTGAACTGACACTAATTCTAGGGAGACCCAAAACATCACTGTGGTCATCACTGTGCTTCTGGAGATCAGGTGATCAATTAGTTTTAGCCCAGGTCCATCTCACAGTGGGCCCAGGGGCTCCACAATCCTATTCTGTGGTTATTTACACAGTTTCAGAATGCATAATTAGAATAGATGTACTCGGAAACTGGCAGACCAAGTTTCCTGACCTATGTTGTTAGCGCTATTATGGAGGAAAAGGCTAAGTGGAAGTCGTTAGGACACTCTCTAGGAAAGGAGTAAATGGAAGGAATACCATGTTCCTGGAGTGATTGCAGAGATTAGTGACACAAGAAAGGAGCTTGAAGTTTGCAGGGGTGGTGATTTCCACCATATCCCCATTCAACTTGCCTGTTTGGTCTGTACAGAAGACAGATGGATCTTGGAGAATTACAGTGGATTATCATAGACCGAGCCAGGTGGTAACTCCAATTGCAGCAGCTATGACAGATGTGGTTTAATTGTTTGAGCAAATTAACACACCCCCTGATTACCTGGTATGTAGCTATTGAGCTGGCAAATGCCTTTTTCTCTATCCCTGTCAATAAGGTCCACCAGAAGCCGTTTGTTTTCAGGTGGCAAGGCCAACAAAACACCTTTAGTGTCCTATCTCAGGGATATATCAACTGTACTGCCATATGTCATAATTTAGTTTGCAGAGATCTTGACCACTTTCCCTTTACATAAGATATCACATTGGTCCATTATTATACTGAATGATATTATACTGAATGGACCTAGTGAGCAAGAAGTAGTAATTACTGTAGACTTATTGGTAAGACATTTGAGAGCTGGAGGGTAGGAGATAACTAGTTTAAAAAATTAAAGGAGCCTTCTATCTCAGTGAAATTTCTAGGGATCCAGTGGTATGGGGCATGCTGAAATACCCCTTCTAAGGCAAAGGGTAAGTTGTTGCATCTGGCCCCTCCAAAGCTAAAAAAGAGGTGCAAAGCCTCATGAGTATCTGGATTTTATGGACAGTATATTCCTTCATTGAGACAACATTCTTTTTTTTTTTTAATTTTTTTTTCAACGTTTTTATTTATTTTTGGGACAGAGAGAGACAGAGCATGAACGGGGGAGGGGCAGAGAGAGAGGGAGACACAGAATCGGAAACAGGCTCCAGGCTCTGAGCCATCAGCCCAGAGCCCGACGCGGGGCTCGAACTCACGGACCGCGAGATCGTGACCTGGCTGAAGTCGGACGCTTAACTGACTGCGCCACCCAGGCGCCCCGAGACAACATTCTTCAATGGCCATTTAACCACGCACCACTAAGTTACTATGTGACCTAAGGTGCCCATTATAAGCTAGGTGTTACTTGATCCACCAAGCCATAAGTTGGGTATGCACAGCCAAACCCCATCATACATTGAAGTGGAATGTAAGTGATTGAACCCCACAAGCCCTCAGGACATAAATAAGGTGGTGTGAAGAACTAGTTCAAATGCCCATTTTCCCACTCCTGCTACACCCTTTTATCTCCCAGGCTGCATGTATGGCTTCACAAGGAGTTCCTTCTGAGGAAGGAAGAGACCCATGACTGGTCTACAGATAATTCTGTACAATGTGCAGGCACCAGTCAAAAGTGGACAGCTGTAGCACCATGGCCCTTTTATGGGATAAAGTAAATCCTCCCAATAAGAAGAACTTCAGGCAGTGCACCTGGTTGTTCACTTGGCTTGGAAGGAGAAATAGTCATACATGTGTTTATGTATCAATTTAAGGGCTATGGCAAGTGGTTTGGCTAGATGGTCAGGGACTTAGAATGAACATGAGTAGGATATTGATTACAAGGAAAGTTTGGAAAGAACTATGTGGATATGCCTCTATGTAAGGGAAAAAATGAAGAATTTGTTTTATATGTGAATGCTTAGCAAAGTGTAACCTCAGTAAAGGAAGAATTTTAATTAAGTGGATAGGATGACCTATTCTGTGGATACCAGTCCACTCATGAATAAAGTTGTCATGGTAGCAGAGAGAGAGGTTATGCATGGGTTCAACAATATGGACTTCCAATCACCAAGGCCATTGTGGCTATGACCACTGCTGAGTACTCACTTCGCTAGCAGCAAAGACCAACACTGAATCCCCAGTAAGGCACCATTCTCACTAGGGTGATCAGCCAGCTACCTGCTGACTGGTTCATTATACTGAACTCCTTCCATCATGGAAGTGGCAGGGTTTTTTCTTACTGGAATGGAGACTTACTTACTCTGGATATGGACTTGCCTTCCCTGAATGCAGTGCTTCTGCCAAAATTGACATCCATGGACTTACAGAATGCATTGTCCATTGTCATGGTATTCCACACAGCATTGCCCCTCATCTAGGACTCACTAGACAGCAAAAAGGGTATGGCAGTTGGCCTTTCTCTTGGAATCCACTAGTCTTACAATGTTCCCCACCATCCGGAGGCAGCTTGAAACAGTGGAAAAGCCTTTTGAAGACTAATTACAACACCAGGTAGATGGCAATACCTTGCAAGACTGGGACAGTGTTCTCCAGAAGAGTATGTGTATTCTGAATCAGCATCCAATATATGATATTCTTTCTTTCATAGCCAGGTTTCACAAGTTCACTAGCAAAATTTTTGCTTTCTATTCCTGTGACCATATGCTTTCCTGCCCTAAAGATTCCAAAGGAAGGAACATTTCCACCAGGAGACTCAACAGTGACTCCACTGAACTGAAAGTTAGGACTGCTGCACAGCCACTTTGGACTTTACATCTTCTGAATCAGTAGGCAAAGAAGAGAGTTGCTGTGTTTACTGGGGTGATTTATCCTGATTACCAAGGGGAAATTGGACTCCTGCTCCACAATAGACCTGAGGAATAGTATGACTAGAGTACTGGAGGTCCCTTAGGCTGTCTTAGTCCTACTATGCCTGTGAACGAGGTCAGTGGAAACTACAACAACCCAGTCCAGGTGGAACTACAAATGACCCAGGCTTGTCAAGAATGAAGGTTTGGGTCACCCCATTAGGGAAAAACCATGAACAACTGACGTGCTTTCTGAAGGTAAAGGAAATATGGTCTGGGTACTGGAAGAATGTTGTTACAAAGACTAGCTATAACCACATGACCAGTTATAGAAATGAGGACTGTAATTATCATGAGTATTTCTCCTTATTTGGTTCTGAGTATATGTGAATAGATACAAAATATTTTTTTCTTGCTCTTATCCTCTTATCATATAACAAAAGATGTATTGAATTTTATGTCACACTATTTGAGTATTATTAATACTGCATCATAGCATTTAAATTATGGGATATCAAGGAGAAGAGTAAATAGCACCCATAGACTTTTCCTTCTCTTCTAGAGAAGTTTTAATGTGTTTCAGTTGTATGCAGAACAGTTGTATTATGTGAGGTGAAACTATTATTGCCATTATTTAGAGATTATAGTTTAAGAGATGTGCTGGATTGACAAGGTATAGACATGTGATGGTTAACTTTATATATAAACTTGAGGAGCCACAGGATCCCCAGGTATCTGGCTAAACATTATGTCTTAGTGTGTTTGTGAAAATATTTCCTGAAGAGATTAGAATTTGAACTGGCAGACTGAGTAAAGTAGATTGCCCTCCCCAATATAGACTGACCTCCCCATTCCAATTCATAGAGGGCCTGAATAGAAAAAAAAATGGTGAAGGAAGAGAGAATGTTCTCTCTCTCTGTCTCCCTCCCTTCCTCCATCCTCCCCTTTCTCTGTGCCTCCTTGTCTCTCTCTGACTCTATTAGCTAGAATATCAGTCTTATCCTGCCCTCACTATTCCTGCTTCTCAGGGCTTCAGACTTGGACTGGAATTTATACCATTGGCTCCTGGTTCTTAGGTGTTTGAGTTGTACCACCTGCTTTTCTGGGCCCCCAGACAATAGAAGGCAGATCAAATTGTGGGACTTTGCAGCCTCCATAGTCATATGTGCACGTTCCTTATAATAAATCTTATTTTTGATATAGAGCCTATTAGTCTCTTTTTCTGGAGAACTAATACAAGTGTGTAACCATTCTTAACTCTTTGATCTTTATCCTTTGAGTTGTTTTTCTTATTAAACAGAACAATCCTAGCATCCTCTTCCCACCAGCTCCTGTCTTGAAGGAACCCCTGCATCATGCTGCTGTAATCATGCTGCTTGCCTTAGAGCTAAGAATGCTCTGACTCAAACTGACAGATGGGTGAAAGAGATATGCTCTCCTTTTGCATTTTCTCCTAATGCAGTGTCAAAGTAGTTATCTGATTCTGCCTCTTGTGTTTTTTTTTTTAAGTTTTTGTTTATTTGATTTTTTACAAATGTGCAATATTTCTGGACATTTTCTTTACCGTGTGTTTTCATGAACAGAGCGTTCTGAACATTCTAATTATGTTAAAACCATTTTTGTTTAACATTTATATATCTATGCTTATGAAAATATAATTTTCTAAGGAAATAAAACATTTAAAAATGGAATAAATTTACCACCCCTCATTTCAGAGAGTTTGCTACTGGACTGCAACTTAAAGTTGATGTTCCTTACAATGCTGGGATGCAGACCCAATAGAACTATTATGAATGATGTAACTATTTAAAATAGTGATCTTTAAACACAGACATTGTTACGAATAGAGAAGAAGTCAGAGACAATTTTAAATATGTGGGAGCGCAGAAGACTGAGGAAAGTGTCAGTCATGAGTGCCATCAAGAATTCTCTTTTAACCAGGAGACTGATGTCATTTATTTTTCTCATTTGTGTTTCAGTCCTCTACTGAACCAAGGAGATTTCTATGACCTTCTCAAAACTAGTTTCTTTCATAAATCCAAATCTTATTTCAAAGTTTCACTTTATTACTTCATTTCCTTTCCTTTTTCTGGCAAGTGAACCAAGTCCACAGAACTGCTAATGGAACTTTCTGAGGTCTTACGTGAAGTGTGATGAATTTAGTTCAACTCCTGTTACAACAAAAGAAAAACTTGGGAAAAAGTGTGGATAAAATAAAACCTAGCCTCCCCAAAATATAGTGTCGATGCAAACATAATTTAAGAATCAAAGTAGTTATCCTATCTTGGCAATGTTGGATAAGTAACATTTCACCAAATCCCTGTATCTGGGCAGTGAAGGCAGGAGTTTAGGAAATAATGCCAGTTATTTAAAATATATCATCAAACTCAGTAAAGCATTGGGGTATAAATGGGTTTTACTGAAAACAGTATTTAAATAATTAAAGTGGTTGACAGGCTGGTAGATGTGTTCTCTCTCTCTCTCTCTCTCTCTTTTAATGAAGTTAGCTTACAAGAAACTCTATCAATAGGATACATGTTTTGGGCTTTATTCAAGAAATGAAGGTGATTTTTCTTGATTAAAGAATGGAAGAAGAAAGAGGAAGAGTAAGGAACATTATTTATTTTTCAAACCAGAATCTGTACACTAGATCAGAATCACCTGGAGGTCTTCTTAGACTACAGATTGTTGGGTCAACCACCAAAGTTTCTGATTTAGTAGGTTTTGGATGAGGCCAGATACTCTAAATATCAAACAAGGTTCCAGGAAGTGATGATGTGGAGATAACATTCTGAGAACTACTGCAATAGAGTGTCATGGAAGATAAGTGGAAATTTCCAAGAAGATAAGATGGTCCTGTTCTAGCATATTTGATTTCTTTAATTATCCTATAAATGAGTTAGAATTCAGAAAATTTAATTAATGACATAAACAGCATTAAAATAAGTTGCAAGCATATGCATATGACTAGGAAATTAATGCAGTAAATATAAATTGACTAAATGATTGATGGCAAAGTAGGCTTTGAAAGGATAGGTAAGGGTTTTTTAGTGTCTTTTATCCTGGGTCTCCCAAGATAATGAACAAAATGATCATTTTTTTCCCATGCTACAGAGATAATATGGAGAAAATGTTATCTTCCTAGTACTGGTAGGAATTTCATTATAAAGAGAGATGAGCTTTATAGGACTTTCCAGAAGCTGCAGGTTAGCTCTCTACACTTTATGCAGAGGAATTTACTATAATAAAAGAGAACGAAGGAAGAAAAAAGAGTAAAGACCTCACAAAACTCAACACCCAAATAACAATCCAGTTAAAAAATGGGAAGAAGACATGAAGAGACATTTTTCCAAAGAAGACATCCAGATGGCTAACAGACACATGAGAAGATGCTCAGCATCACTCATCATCAGGGGAATAGAAATCAAAACCTCAATGAGGTATCACCTCAAACCTGTCAGAATTGCTAAAATTAACAACACAGGAAACAATAGATGTTGTCGAGCATTCGGAGAAAGGGGAACCCCTGCTGACACTGTGGTGGGAATGTAAACTGGTGCAGCCACTCTGGAGAAAAGTATGGAGTTTCCTCAAGAAGTTAAAAATAGAACTACCCTATGATCCAATAATTGTGCTACTAAGTATTTACCCAAATGATACAAAAACTGATTTGAAGGGATACATGCACCTTGACACGACACTATCAGCAATAACCAAATTCTGCAAAGAGCCCAAATCAGCTGACACATGGGTAAAGAAGAAGTTGATTTTTATATATATATACACACACATATATATACATATATATATAAACGAAGGAATATATATATATATATTCGTTTATATATATATTCATTTATGTATATATATAAATTTCATTTCATTATATATATATATATAAATTTCATTTCATTATGTATGTATATATAATGAAATATATACATATATATATATGTATAATGAAATGTTACTCAGCCATAAAAAAGAATGGAATCTTGCATTTTTCATGACATATATTGAGCTAGAGAATATTATGCTAAGTAAAGTAAGTCAGTCAGTGAAAGACAAATACCTTATGATTTCACTCTTATGTGGAATTTAAGAAACAAAATAGATGAACACGGGGCGGGGGGGGAGAGGCAAAACAGGAAGTAGACTCTCTTCATTATAGAGAACAAACTGAGGGTTACTGGAGGGGAGTTGGGAAGGATGGGATAAATAGGTGATGGATATTAAGGAGGGCAGGTGTGATGAGCACTGGGTGTTGTTTGTAAGTGAGGAATCACTAAATTCTCTTCCTGAAAGTATTACTATGTATGTTAACTAACTGGAATTTAAATGAAAGAGGCTGAAGAGAACTGTGAGGAGTGACCTAGTGGCCTGGGGCCAGGGAAAGAGTCACATCTACTGGAGAGCTTCCAGTGAAATTCTATGGGGATGTTATTGGACTTATATAGCAGGTATAACTGGGCTTCTTGTGGAAGCCAATGAAAAAGCTAACCTGTGTGTGTAGATTTTAGCGCAGGTCCAAGAGCACTTACAGCTAATTTACATTGATGTGCTAATTCAATAATTAAAATAACCTCCTTGTTCTCCTAATTTTCATGTGATAATTTAAACATAAAATTGGAAACTTCACAGTGATTAAAAAGTTTAATCTTCACTATTTGAGCATTTTCCATGAAAAATAAAATTTCTAGTATTTTCAGAAAAATCAGGATATTTTCACTGAAGAGAACCTAATGGAAAGCTCTGATTAAAAAAAGAAAAAAAGATTTCTACATGTTGTATCCAAATCCATCTCTTCCTAACTTCAAACTACTGGCTTTGATCTGCTAGTTTTTCCTTGCGGATTAGCATACATAAATGTAAATCTCTTTTCTCTGACTTTGTTATAGATAGTTTAGATTTTTTTTTTTTGTGGTTTCAATTTCATCTAGTGTTTTGGCACATAGTGTTTATTCAGTCATTGTTTGTGGAGGTAGGCTTCGGTTTCATGTGATGAAGGTACTCATCTAAGATCACTGAAATTTGCCATGTTGCTTTTCTTACACTGTGGTATGGGGAGCTGGACATGTTTCAAACAATGCTAGATTATAGTCAACACTTTTGGGGATTTTTGCCTTACCATTCCTTCTTTCAGTACCAGAATTTTCTTGGGGGCATCTCCCTTCCATCAGTAACTTTATATACGGTTTAGGGGCACTTGCAACCATCTGTGATCACACAGTAGCTTATCTGACCCTGTGGTAACAAACAGAGCATCACATCATCTGGTGATAGTGGCTGGTCGAGGATAGGCAGTTGATCCAGGCTGATCAAATGCAGTTTAATCCTGGGGCTCTTTGGAAATATTGAGAGGAGAGGTCTCTCTTCCCATGAATTTGGAGCTGTGTTGACTTAAGTCTGAGTTGCTGGGGGGAAACCATGTGGAGAAAGCCTGCCTGCAAATGAAACCAACACAAAGGAAAGCAGAGTCAAAAGAGACTAGTTAACGATGACATCCTTTGAGTCTTTGAAGCCCAAGAGGGCATGAAGGCAGCTCAGCTATAAGAAATCATATATTCTCTCTTTCAACCTAAGCCAATTTTGGATGAATTTTTTTTAGTCCTAATTTAAACAGGAGCTAGTGGGATCAGCATAGGGTGATGAATGCTGGAGGCATAAAGCTGGAGTCCTGTTTCTAATTCTAAAATTTTCAGGATGGTAAACTTCCAGTGGAGTTCGTTAATAATTGCATTCTTATAGACTGGTTGTTACTCAGAGTGTAGGCAGTGTAGCAATTACACAGCCCCCTTACCTCGCAGCTTATTAGAAATGCAGAATCTCAGCCTGCCCTCTCCCTATACCTACTGAATCAGAATCTGCATTTTTAAAAGATACCCCACAAATTTGTATGCCTGTTACCATTATTTGAGAATCCTTGCTGTGGATCTGTTAGACCTTGCCTGGCCTGCTTCTGCTTTGGGGCCTTCACATGGCTATTGTTTCTACCTAGAGTAATTTTCCCACGGGTTTCCCGAGGCATAGCTAAGCCTCTTACAAGTTTTTCTAAAATTTCACCTTTCCAATGAAAGCTGTTTTTTTTTTTCTACCTTCCTCCAAGAGAATGTGAATTCCTTGAAGTGAAGAGGTTTTGGCTGGTCTCTTTTGTGATATCCTCCGAACATCTAATGCAGGTGTCTGATACATAGTACTTAGTAAATATTTGTTGGACAATATTTAGCTATCACCTTATATTACTCTCTCCCCTTCTCCCACCCCCCCGCTTTTCATTTTTCATTCTGGTTTAGATATACTGTTTTTTTTTTTCTTCTTTAAATATACCAAGCTAGTGCTGTTCAGGGACTTTCCACTTGATTTTTCTTTATTCCTGCACATTTCTTTTTTTAAATATTTTTTAATGTTTATTTATCTTTAAAAGAGAAGAGAGTGAGTGGGGGAGGGACAGAGAGAGAGGGAGACACAGAATCTGAAGCAGGCTCCAGGCTCCAAACTATCAGCACAGGGCCCAACACGGAGCTCGAACCCACGAACCGCAAGATCATGACCTTGAGCCGAAGTCAGATGCCCAACTGACTGAGCCACCCAGGCGCCCCTACTCCTGCACATTCTTTATTCAGATTCTCACATGTTTTTCTCCTGTTCATCATTCAGGTCGCAGATCACATTTCATCTCCTCAGAGATGCCTTCTCTGACAGACTTCAACCAAAGTTACCATCTCCCCACAAACCATCCCTCTGTATAATAGCGCTGTCCAATAGGGAGTCACTGTTGTCGTTATTTAAGTGTTTCGTTTTATTAGCAGCTTTATTGAGATATAATTCACATACCACAGAATTCATCCTTTTAAATTGCAAATTTAAACGTGGTCTTTTATATTCACAGAACTGTTCAGTGATTACTATCAATTTTAGAGCCTTTTCATTACTCCTAAAAAACATCTGTACCCATTAGCAGTCCCTCCCTATTTTTCCCTTTCCCCAGCCCCTGGCAAACTATTCCTTATTTTGATTTGCCTTTTATGAATTTTTTATTTAAATAACAATATGATATGTGGACTTTTGTGATTGCCTTCTTTTATTTAACATAACATTTTTAAGGTTCATCCATGTTGCAATGTATGTCAGTACCTCTTGTTTTTATGGCTATATTCCACTGTACGGATATTCCACATTTTGTTTATCCATTCATCAGTTGATGGACATATGGGATATTTTCACTTTTTAAATATCAAGACTAAAACAGTCTGAATAGTCTTGTACAAGATTTTGTATGAATATGTTTTCAATTCTCGGACGTATATATCTAGGAGTAGAATTGCTGGGTCATGTGCAAGTATGTTTAACAGTTTGAGAAACCACCAGACTATTTTCCAGAGTCTTCAAATAATGTATAAGAATTCCAATTTCTCCATCACCACTAATATTTATTATTCTGTCTTTTTAATTATAGCCTTTGTAATGTGTGTGAGATGGTATCTGATGGTAGTTTTCATTTCTGTTTCCCTAATGACTAGTGATGCAGTTATTGAACATTTGTGTATCTTCCTTAGAGAAGTGGCTATATAAATATTTGATATTATTCAATTGGGTTATTTGTCTTTGCATTATTGAGTTTAAGAGTTCTTTATATATTCTAATTAGATACATGTTTTTAAAATATTTTTTGTCATTATGTGCATTGTCTTTAACATTCTTGATGATGTCCTTTGAAACACAGAATTTTTACTTTTGGTGAAATCCAATTTACTTATTCTTTTGCCATTTGTACTTTTAGTGTCATATATAAAAATCATTGTTGAGTCCAAGGTCATGAATATCTACCCCCCTTTGTTTCCTTCTAATAATTGTATAGTTTTGGTTCTAACATTTAAGTCTCTGATCCACTTTAAGTTACTATTTCTATATCATATAAATTAGGGATTCAGCTTCATTTTTTTGCATGTGAACTCAATTGTGCCAGATCACTTTGTTGAGGAGACTAATCTTTTTTTTATTTATTTTTATTTTTTTAATGTTTATTTATTTTTGAGAGAGAGAGACAGAGACAGAGCAGGGGAGGGGCAGAGAGAGAGGGAGACACAAGCAGGGGAGGGGCAGAGAGAGAGGGAGACACAGAATCTGAAATAGGCTCCAGGCTCTGAGCTCTCAGCACACAGCCCGATATAGGGCTCAAATTCAGGTACAGTGAGATCATGAACTGAGCTGAAGTTGGATACTTAACCGACCACGCACGCATCCTGAGACTAATCTTTTTTAAAAAAATTTTTTTTTCAACGTTTATTTATTTTTGGGACAGAGAGAGACAGAGCATGAACGGGGTAGGGGCAGAGAGAGAGGGAGACACAGAATCGGAAACAGGCTTCAGGCTCTGAGCCATCAGCCCAGAGCCTGACGCGGGGCTCGAACTCATGGACCGCGAGATCGTGACCTGGTTGAAGTCTGACTCTTAACCGACTGCGCCACCCAGGCGCCCCAAGAGACTAATCTTTTTAAAATTTATTTATTTTGAGAAAGAGAGAGTGTGCACACAAGCTGGGGAGGGGCAGAGAGAGAGAGAGAGAGGGAGAGAGAATCCCAAGCAGACTCCAAACTGTCAGTACAGAGACCTACATGGGTCTCAATCTCATGAACCATGAGATGATGACTTGAGCTGAAATCAAGAGTTGGATGCTTAACCGAATGAGCCACCCAGGCGCCCCAGAGAAGACTAATCTTTTCTTATTGATTCGTCTTATCCTATTCAAAATTCAATTGACCATAATGTGAAGACTTATTTCTGAACTCTCAATTCTATTCCGTTGGTCTATATGTCACTCCTTTTGCCATATTGTCTTGATTATTTTTGCTTTGTAGTATTTTTGAAATTGGGATGTATGAGTGCCCCAACTTTATCCCATTTTTCAAGACTGTTTTTGCTGGTCTGGGTCCCTTGCATTTGCGTATGAATTCCAGCATCAGTTTGTCAGTTTACACACACACACACAAACACACACACACACACAAACATACCTAGGATTTTGATAGAGACTGTGTTGAATCTGTAGATCAATATTGGGATTATGGCCATTTTAACATTATTAAATATTCCAATCTGTGGATAAAGAATTTATTTCTTTTCCATTTATTTAGACTTTCTTTCATTTCCGTAATTTTGGAAGATTTCTATGTACAAATCTTGGGCTTCTTAATATATTGTTATGTATATATTATTCCTTTCTGATGCTATTATAAATTAGATTGTTTTCTTAATATCGTTTCTTGATTGTTCATTGCTGATATGTAGAAATACAACTGATATTTGTGTATGACTCTTGTATCCTTAAACCTTGATCAACTGATTTATTAGTTATGATAGTTTAGTGGATATATAGTGGCTTGAGAACATACTTTGCAGTTATTTTTGTTGAAGAATCCTTTTATGTGATATATCACTTTCTCTTTCTGTTTTTAATAGTCTTCGTTTTAAGCTTTGAACAGTTTTACTCTGATGCATCCAAATGTATTTCCCTTTGAGTTTTTCGTACATGGAGTTTATTGAATTTGTTGGATGTGTAGATTAATGTTATTCATTAGAATTATAAATTTTTCAGCTCTTTTTTCTTCAAATATCCTTTCTGCCTGCCTTCCTTTCTGGGACTCCCATTGTGTACATGATGGTATACTTGATTATGTCTCATACTTCTCTAAGGCTCTGTTCATTTTTCTTTTTTTTTAAGGGGAGAGGGTGTTGGAGAATCGTTATTCAGTCTGAGTAATGGCAATTGACCTTTTTTCAGATTCACTGATTCTTTCTTCAGTCAGCTGATATCTGTTCTTGAAATTCTTTAATGAATTTTTCTTTGAGTTATTGTATTTTTTATTCCAGAACTTTTGTTTTTCTTTTATTGATATTCCCTATGTAATTCCCATACTTTCCTTTAATTCTTTAGATATGGCTTCCTTTAGTTCTTTAAGCATATTTCTTTTTCTGTGCATTGCACACACTTTCCTGTTTCTTTGCAAGCATAGTAATTTTAAAATTTAAATTAATATGGGTGCCTGGATGGCTCAGTCAGTTAAGTGTTCAACTTCGACTCAGGTTATCACGACTCAAATCATGATCTCACGATTTGTGAGTTCAAGCCCCACATAGGGCTCTGTGCCAACAGTGCAGAGCCTGCTTGGAATTCTCTATTTATCTCTCTCTCCCTCTCTCTCTCTACCCCTCCCCCACTTGCACTTTCTCTCTATATCAAAATAAATAAATACACTTTAAAAATAATAAAAAATAAAATTTAAATTAATGTTGCAACCCTGGAAATCAAATCCCCCCTCTTCCCAGGGTTTATTGTTGTTACCATTTATTGTTGCTGCTGCTGGTGATGTTAGTTTAGTGACCTTCTGGTACTAATTTTTTAAAGTCTGTATTCCTTATCTTGTGTATCCACTGATATCTCTGCTCAGTTAGCTTAGAGGTCTGCTAATAATTGGACAGAAATTTTTCTCAAATGCCTTTAAATAAATACTTATTTGAGAAGTGCCTGGATAGCTCAGTTGGTTCAGCATCTGACTTCAGCTCAGGTCATGATCTCATAGTTCATGAGTTCAAGCCCCACATGGAGCTCTGTTCTGACACCTCAGAGCCTGGAGCCTGCTTTGGATTCTGTGTCTCCCCCTATCTCTGCCCCTCCCCTACTTGTTCTCTCTCTCTCTCTCTCTCTCTCTCTCTCTCTCTCTCTTTCCCTCTCTCTTTCTCACTCTCTCTCACTCTCTCTCTCTCCCCTTCTGTCTCAAAAGCAAATACACATTAAAAAAATTTTTAAATATAGTTATTTGAGACTGACCATTCCTGTGGTGTTAAATACAATTTTAATGTTTTATCAAACAGTTTGTAACTTTGCTTTAGCTTTTACTTCCTGCTTACACAGGGCTCACAGTCAGCCTGAGATAAGAGAGTAGGTTTTCTGAGATCTCTCCTAGGGATGGGAAACCTGTGAATATATGTATGCCTTCTAGGTTCCCAGAAATGTATTGAAATTTTCAAAAGCTCCTACATACATCTCATTCCCCAGTTTTTTTATTTTAAGTTTTTTGATCAATCTATTTTAGGCCCAACTAGTATCTTCACCTCAATTTGATGCAATATTAGACAATTGCTGCTGATTGTTTACACCAAACATTATGGAAACATGGCTGTCTGTTCAGTATGAACTCTCAGTTGAGCCAAACAAAGGCAAATCCTGCTTTTCCAGGGAGTTGCCAGAGAGATTAAACAGTGACAGTTTTCTGGGGATGGGGCTTTGTGGGAGATCAAACACGTTCTGACCTCCTTGTTGCAGCTATATATTATTTTTACAATTATCATGGGTTTGATGTTAATGTTGTTTTTCAGGGCTACCTCAGAGCTGAGTAGAGCGTATGGTAATATTTCAAGTTAAGACACAGCAAAGTTCATTGATCTTACTGACATTCAGCTAGTTTTCTTGAATAAACACTCATGTGATTGTTGCAAACTTTAGTTAATTGACAGAGTTCTGAAAAAATTGATTTTGACTTTGTTTTCATTTCTTGTTGTTTTATGGAGGAGTGGATTTTCACAGCTCTTTCCTCTGCCGTTCTAGACATATGTCGTTGGCTATTTAATTTATATTTGAGTTAAATGTAATTAAAATTTCAGTGTCTTGGTTTTACTAATTTTTTTAAGTTTATCTATTTTGAGAGAGACAGAGAGAGTGTGAGTGGGGAAGGGGCAGAGAGAGAATCCCAAGCAGTTTCCATGCATAATCGGCATACAGAGTCCAATGTGGGTTTTGAACTCACAAAACTGTGAGATCATGACATGAGCCGAAATCAAGAGTTGGTCACTTAACCAATTGAGCCGCCCAGGTGTCCCTACATTAATAAAATGCTCAGCAGTCATATGGGGCTGATGGCTGGCTACCTTATTAGGCAGTGATGACAATGGGTCATTTTAATTACCACAAACTCTTTTATTAGATAGGGTTATTCAAAAATATTACTTTGTTGCCCATCATTTAATTGTTTGGATAGTAAAACTGTTAGCTCTTTGTGGGTACTTATTTATTGCTCTGACCTGTCAAGTCTACTAATATCTGGGTTTCTCAGTTGTTTGGTCAGGGCAACCATACAACTGTTTCTGACAAGCAGAAGGCTTACAATGTAGGTGATAGCATGGGAAAATCCCAGAATTACTTTGTAATTTGGCTACCTTTGAGCATTGACATTACTGTAGTCCTGAAGTAAAATTATAAAAGTGAATTGAATCTTAATTTTAGAAGGCCTTGAATGCAGAAATTAGGAGCTCAGGCATGTAATTCCCATTTGCCGATTTATGATAGGTAACCATTAGTGGTCACCTATTGTATCGTGTTCAAAGAGAATCTCAGGCTACATTAAGGCTTTGTAGAATATTTCCTGATTCGTAGATATTTTCTTTGTGCACAGGAAGTGTAAGTGGTGTTGTATTTGCTACTTGTTAGTTATATTCAAAGTCTGCTGTACACAGGTGGGAGAAATCACAGGATTCTCTTAAATTTTCAGAGGCTTTTCATATTAATGATCTCATTTTATCTTCACAGCAACATTGATAACTGGTTGTATTATCTGTAATTTTACATGTGGACACTGACAGAGAGGTTAATTAGCTAGCCCATGAACATAGAGTTACATAGGGGAGGCGTTGTTTTGTAGCATATGTTAGCTAGCTTCCAGCCTTTAAAATATAAAAGATAGCACACTGTGTAATTTGCTACATGCATGTCAGAATAACATGTCACTTGGTTCTAAGCTGTTGTATAGTCAAATACCCACCATTTTTTAGTAACAATATCTCTCAGTTTATTTTTAAAAACTTACAATCCTTATTCAATTACTTGTAAGATACACCCAGATTTCAGAAACAAAAAGAATGTGAAAATATAAAGTGCTAGCAATTTTCAAAGCCAAAGAAGATAATAGATGCTTTTTTTTCTAATTGGGATCAAAATTGTATATTCATGTTGTGACAGTTGAGTTCTCTGGGAAGTACACAGGACCCTTTTTTTAAGAATTCAGACTTTTACTGGATAGTAACACCTATGAAATAAAACAAGAGGAAGCACAACTGGGCAGGAAGAGTCATCATGTCATTACACAGACATAATGAACTCTGTGAGCTCCTTGAGGATCTCTAAGACTTGCTTTGGGTGGAAATGACTAGGCCTTTGTGGCATCACCTTGATTAGTCATTAGCTGGGGCGACATCCTTGGGAAAGTGTAACCTTAGTTCCAAAACTGGAGCCAACTATGAAAAAGCTAACAGCTAGAGACTGCCCAGTAGCCACATTCCTGGAAACTGGACAGTGAAGGAGAATCTTGAAGGACCATATGAGTGATGTATGTTCATGTCTGCCACATAAATCTATCACAAAATCCTATTTTTAAGCATACGTAAATCATTATACTATGGAATTTGTATATTCTATATAGTCACAGATATTCAAGCAATTCATCACAATATGTGCTTCTATGATTACAGTTAACAAAAATGAGTATTTTCTGGCAAGGATTTCTGCAAACTCAAAATTAAGTAGATAGGTGTTTATGCATTTACAATCTGATGTTAACTACCTAAATGTTTGAATCTTCTCAACTTTGGTCACAGAACTTAATTTATAGTCAGTAGATCATATTCCCTAATAAAAATTGGAGACAAAGTAGCAAAAATTAACATATTACAGTGAACATAAGCCATTCCTAATTGTAAGATGCAGCACTATTACTAAAGGAAATTCCCAAGTAAGCAAGGATATAATTGTATCTTATGACATTTATTATAAGATGTAATGAGATTTCAGAGATCTCAAAATGAGAAAAAATACCTATATTGCAGAATCATAGATATGTGACTTTTTGTTATATTCCCATTGGTGGCTTTGTCTCAGAAAGGACCAGTAATCATTCATTCTTCTGCCTAAGAGAAACTCAATGATATATTGGAGATTCTAGCTTATGTACACTCTTACCTCCTTTTGCTCCTACTACACTTGCTGTGGCCCTTCTCTTATTTTCTTGCTTCCCATTTTGTAAAATCTTGGCCACTAAATATTTCTTCTCTTCTATTAGTCAGCATAAGCTAATCATAGCTTATTAAAGATTTATTTTTTTACCCATGGTAAATATCTATGGCATAAATAGGGCTGTGCTCAACATGTCATTTAGGAACCCAGTCTGATAGAAAATCTACCATCTAGTAATAGAAACATCTTAACATGTAACTTCCAGAGAAAGATGGGGTTCTCCTCTTGTTGATCCAAGTGGTAGGTTCTTTTCCTACTCAGTACCATTCACCAAATAGCCAAATAATGAAACAGTATTTGATGGTAAGCAGGTAATTCAATGGAGAAGAGGAGCTCATGCTTTAAAGGCACCCTCTCCCAGATTAGATCTCATGATAAGGGTATTATGGGGTTAGAGTAATTAAGAGGCTGGTAAGCATGCTGACCTCAAAAGTTTTTGGGAAAGGGGAGGAGGTTTCTCAGGATCCAACTGCCTCCTCTTTTCTTTTCTTAAATAGACACAGTTGTATCTGTTATGGCACTGGTATGTGTCCTTTGTTACTACTATTAGAGGATAAAGATCTCAAGGTCATCTGGAAGGTTAGCAGGGCATCCGAACTGGATCATAGTGGGCAAAATCTGGGTCTGGGGGGTTTGTTTGGAGTGTGTGACTTCTGGCATCTGGCCTCCTGGTGGCAAGCAGCACCAGTAAGCGGGGTAGAAAACTGGGTTATTGTGTCTTGTTACCAAGTCTCTGGTGACATTTCTCTCAGACAAGAAGGCAAATATTACTTCAGCTTCCATTTGATTCTCAGAACTGTCAGATGGCTTCATCTGAATGCAAAGGGCCGGCGAGTCAAATAAGGGAAGAATTGTGTCAAATAATTGGAAGAATATACCTGCATCTCTACCACAGCTAGTAACATTATTATAACTCATTTACATCTCATTATAGTAATTGAATAGTGTCTTCCAGAGATTTCAAGCCTTAGAACATAGAGATGACATTGATTCCTCACAGCTGGTCTCCTCTTAACATTTATGGCAAAGGGGTGCCTGGGTGACTTAGTCAGCTAAGCATCCCAACTCTTAATTTCAGATCAGGTCATAATCTTACAGCTGTGAGATTAAGCGTCGGGCTCCACACGGCATGGAGCCTGCTTAAGATGCTCTCTCTCCCTCTCCCTCTGCCCCTACCCCATGCACACTTGCGCATGTTCTCTCTCTCTCAGAAAAAAAAAAAAAAAAGAAAGAAACTTGTGGCTAATTCACCAATTTGAAACATACCACTAAATCTACTCTTACATTGTTATTTTGCGGATCAGTACTTTCTGCTCTTGGTACATTTCCTATCCTTTCAGAACTATTTCACTTAATAATTTCCTCACTTAACCCAGAAAAGATAAAAACATATTTAAAAACATATTTATAATTTCTAAATAAAGTATGTTTATTAATAGATGTTGAGAATTCCCAATTTATAAAGTAAGTTATTAAGGTTAAAAATAATTTCCCATCTTTTCACAAAAGTTAAAATACTATCTTTTTATATTTTCTATCTTATTCCTATTTTTATTCATTTTCTCGTATTTTGCTATACTCATAATTCTATAACAACTGGTACTGCTCCTACATCTAAGTTAATCTTTTCTAACAGTCTCCTTATTAAGACTGGATCTACTGTACAATTAAACTTTTATTTCAAAAACACTTAAATTAAGCTCCTTTATGTCTCTTTCGAATCCCTACTTGCCAATCGATATGGTTGCATTTGGTGTTGACCAAATTTTGAGTGTAATACTTAAATGATTCAAGTTTTTCAATACAAAATATACTATTTGGATCACACTGTGATATATAACAGGACACTTCCTCTGATGTAATTAAAAATTGGTGTTAACTTAGTGGCTGTAATGGACTTACTACCCTCATCACTAATTCTGTGACCTATAAATTATAATTGTGGTGAACAGAAATATTTTCTACTGTTATTATCAGTGTTTTTTATTGTAACTATCAAGTTCTAAAATATAATTTTGCATCTGGAAGTCCTAATGGATAAGTGAGCAGGAAAACTGACAATATGTTAATGGAGACTTTCTGCCGTACTTATTGCCTTAAAGAGTGGACTGGGTTCTGTCTTATTGCATTATATTTTGTAGTCTGGTTGACTGCCTTTAAAAAAATGTCAACAACAAGTTAAAACTAGGCAGGTAAATCTCTCTGAACTGATAGTAAAACTCTTGTAATTCCTTCAGCAAAAAAAAAAAATCAAATTTTTATTAAATTTTGGGAAGCAAATAATTTTGAGGATGAAGTAGAAACTGCATTTACCTCTTTTTTTCACATTATAGAAATTTCAGCATTGTAATGTTGTACAAAATTGTTGGTGTACAACATTGTAATTTGACATCTGTATACTACAAAGTGATCACTCCCAAAAGTCTAGTTACTCTTAACCAGTAAGCACCAGTGACTGAAACTCCAACCACTAAAGAAAACAGAAATAAAACCATAATTAGAAATATTAAATCTTTATTCATTTACTCTAAAATGTTTTAATAAGAAAAGCTCTTGGAAGCAAGGGGCCTTTTTATTTGAATACTCTGTCCACATATTGGTGAATTGAAGCATAATGAGTTATAAAGGCAAACATATCTAGTTTCAAATTTCGGATCTCAGAGTTGTGTCATTTAGGAAAGTTACTTGATTTCTTTATTTCTTCTAGTTTTCATACCTTTTAATGTGTAGTGTGAATAAGACCTAACTGTAAAGAGTCTATGAAAATAATTTGGATATTTTTTGAAAAAGAAATAGTGGCACAAAATCAGTTTGGATAAACTTCCCTTTCTTGCCCTGCATTCTATATTGGGATTTGGAATTTATACCTAGGTCATAATTCTGTAGCACTTGCATCTCTGGGACACTCTAGAGACAGAAAAGACATGTGGTGGGTCTTCAGACATATAATAAATGTAAATAAAAGTTGGCAAAGGTTGTCTAACTCAAAAAAGAATCATGTGAAAAAAAAGAGCCTTACAAATTCAGCACCGATGAAATAAGCCAAATGCTATGGTCTCATTATTATTTGAGCTTTCCTAATTATTACTCAGATTTATTGGTGTTTACTAGAAATGCTGCTATGTACAAATGAAATTATATACTTGTAAACCTATAACATTTTATAAAACTATGCAAGGCTTTTAACTTCTTGTGCAGAAATATCCATTCATGTCATTCACAGTTCTACAAATATTCATTGAGCACTTTTGTCCAGGTAAACAAACTAAACGTTGTTTTTTTAAATGTTTATTTATGACTTGAGAGAGAGAGACAGAGACAGAGACAGAGAGAGAGAGAGAGTGGGTGAGGGGAAGAGAGAGAGGAAGAGAGAGAATCCCAAGCAGACTCCTTTGCTGTTAGCAAGGAGCCTAATGTGGGACTCGATCTCAGCCCGGAAGATCATGACCTAGCCAAAAATAAGAGTTGTTTGCTTAACCGATTGAGCTACCCAGACACACCAAAATATTGCCATTAGATGTTAGAAGGTTGAATGATTATGTTTCAAAACTATTAGCTTCAGGCAGTGATTCTTGAGGACTCCAAAAAAAAAAAAAATCATTCATCGTTCCCTTTAGCAATTCATTTTATCTAAAGGAGTGTTATTATATCATGGCCACCTACTTACATCTGATTTATGAGTAGTAGGAAAATGGCAAAGGTTTTGGTGCCTGTAGTTAATGTGAACACTTATGAAGTATATCTTTGAGTTCTACTATGCCTGTTTTAGTATAATATTTGTAACAAATTGCAATAGTAACCTGACTCATTTAAAAATTAAGTTGTGGTTTGGGGTGCCTGGGTGGCTCAGTCAGTTGAGCATCCGACTTCGGCTCAGGTCATGATCTCGCAGTTTGTGAGTTCGAGCCCCGCGTCTGGCTCTGTGCTGACGGCTTGGAGCCTTAGAGTCTGCTTCTGATTCTGTGTCTCCCTGTCTCTCCGCTCCTCCCCTGTTCACGCTCTGTCTCTCTCTCTCAAAAATAAACACACAAGAAAATTAAGTTGTGGTTTTACTAAACCTTGAAATTAAATTAAACAACAGATTGAATAAAATAGTTTAACTGTCTAAAAAAAGCATATCTTGAAAAACCCTGATTCTTCAATGTCAAGTAACTTAAATACTTACTTGTTTAGAAAAGATATATTCACATGGACCTTATTTTATCTGTGCTAGAAAGCATTACAGTATAGTTCTTGAGAGCACAGTTTTAATTTGGCTTGGTAGAACAGAATTCAGTTCTGGAGCATGTTGCTTAAATTAACTATCAGTTTTCTCATCTTTAAAATGCAACTATTTAAACATTTTTGTGGAAATAAACTTATATAATTGATTCAAGATGTATGACATGTTATTTGGAACACATTTGGTAAGGAATAGATAAGCAATAGCTTTTGATGCTTTTATCAAGCATTTCATATTGTCAGTTATTTTATATTATTAATTTAGTTTTCAACCCATCGGGCAACACTATTGCATTGGTATTAGAAATTGTTTCTGTAAAAGAGTAAAGGTGATAATTATCATTGCAGTATGTTCTTTTTTTTTTATTTTTTTTTAACGTTTATTTATTTTTGAGACAGAGAGAGACAGAGCATGAACGGGGGAGGGGCAGAGAGAGAGGGAGACACAGAATCGGAAGCAGGCTCCAGGCTCTGAGCCGATTCAGCCCAGAGCCTGACGCGGGGCTCGAACTCACGGACCGTGAGATCGTGACCTGAGCTGAAGTCGAACGCTTAACCGACTGAGCCACCCAGGCGCCCCATGCAGTATATTCTTAAATGTGGTCATTGTGCCCATTTACCTCAGATAAGACATAATTACTTTTTTATTTGTTCTTTTTTTTTCCATTAGCAAACTTTATTAGACAAAGAAATTGATGCCTCCTTAGGACAGGATTTTGAAGTACTGTATTTATCTTTTTACATACAAAATAAGGGAAATTGAACTTCTCATCCATTTCATTTTCTATTTGTTTGTAGTATTTTCTACACTCAATCAGCTTTTATTACATGAGAAAAAGGATTAAAAATGCAAACTCATTACAATTATATTCAGAGGCCTATAACTTCCTGCTCTGCACTGCTAAAATTCCTCTTTATCCAAAATAAATAAGTAAATAAAAGTTTTGTCCTTCTCCTATGGCCCCGGCATTCACTGGAAATCATATTTTCTCTCTAGAGAGGTACCTGAGATCCCCTAGACTAGATGACTCTACTTGACAAAAGTCTATCTCTTACAGCATTTAGCAGACCTGTAGCAGCAACATGACTCTGTCCCTTGAATCCATTGACTTTAGACACAAGAGAGCATTTTGAATAGATAGTAAAAATGATTGATTCATCTCATAGTATTTAACTTCATGATAGAATGCCAAGAGCTCCAACAGTCAAAATTTCCCTTCCCTGCTGAGTCAACTCAGCAAATTACATGTTATGAGCCTGAAATTCTGTATTCAAGGGAAGAGTTTCTAATGAGATGTCCTCCTAAAATATAAGGAAAGGAAGGAGGGATTTGAATAAATAAGATGAAGACGACTGCTACTGAGTGTTAATTCTCTGAGTTGTTATAATGCATTTCATGCTATCGGTGATAAATAACTTCTGTAGTTATAAAATATCTTGAGTCCTAATTCCAGATATTGGTGAAGTGTTTTAGCTATGTAGATGAGTGCAATTCAGCTGTAGTGTGACATTAATAAGTTTGGAAAGCCATGTTTTTGAATGAACAGATGAAATATTAAATATTTGGAAAGCTATTAACAAGAAAATACATGCTGTACTTCCATATTAGAAGCGTGAAATGCATGAACAAAAAATGTACTGTAGACATTTTCTACACAGAATAATATTACTTGTCAAATATTACAAAGTAGCAATTTCCTACAGAGGGAGATCTCCGATTTTTAAAGTAATGATTATTATCCTTAGAATATTAACACTTGCCCATTATGTAAGAATCAAAAAGAGAAAAGAGATCTCATGCTTTAAAAAATGTACTAGAATAATGAGATTTCTCAATTTCTATTTTATTCATCTAAGATGACAAATGTTGCCTATCACAGATAAATCTATAGAAGACTAAGGAAGAATGATCTCATGTGAACTATGATGGCTGTTTTTGAGAATGAAAAAAGTACTAGATATTGCCTTTATGTTTAAAAGGAGAAATATTTACTTAGGGGAATAATATTAAGGAAGATTTTTAAAAAGACAAGACATTCTGAACCCCACAGCAAAGTATCTGAAAAGACTGACATAGTTTTTCAATTACGAGATAAACTCCAAGAACTACTTTATAGTACTGTGCAAAGGGCAAAAAAAAATGAAGGAGCTGGATAGGTTTATTTTAAACTATTTCTGTTACACCATTTACTCATTTGCAAATATTAGCGATCATGATAATTTTGAACAAATGCAAGGTTTTATCATTTCTTGCATTTTGAATGGTGCTGCCTTTTCATGAATCAAAAGATAGAACAACGAAGTAGTCAAAAGCCAAAAAACAAAGGCCGTCTTGGAGGAATCTCCAAATAGCAACTATCAAAGATGGTAAAACAAGTGTGATTTAGAAATGAGTCCAAATGAAGTTAGCCTAGGATGGGTATAAAAAGCTATGGGTTCCTTGAAAACTTGAAACCCTTTTTAGAATCACAAATGCAGTTAGTTCACACAGAGATAAATAGGACTGACTAAATTGTGGAAGGTATTAATGACACCCATGTTGTATGCTGGTAGCAGAGAATTATACGTATTGTAATTTCACAAACCCAAATTTTGAAATAGTCTTTCACAAAAGTTTATATAAACCAATCCACCCTTTTACACTTTAATATATTTTATAATTCTCAATTCAGTTTTTCCCTCTTCCATGATAACTCTCATAAGGAAGTGATACAAAAAAAGAACATGCATTGACGTTTGTTGTCAAGGGTGTCGTCTTGGGATCCAGTTTTCCTCTCCTGAACCTTTCTACGCACCCAGTTAACACATCTAAGAAGGCGCCTCAGAAGTCTGGGGGAAACAGATTCTGCTAAGTGTCATAAATTCAAAAACCCACATCTGTCTGTTATTGGTGGGTCCAATATCAATTTTACAAAAATCCTACATGGCAAATATGCACAAGGTGAAAATTTCCCATTTGAACTATCTCACTAAAGGTATGTCCTAAAATGAAAATAAAATGTTAATATCTTTTTTTTTTAAATTTTTTAGTGTCTATTTATTTTTGAGAGAAAGAGAGAGAGAGAGAGAGAGAGGCAGCATGAGCAGGGGAGGGACAGAGAGAGGGGGAGACACAGAATCTAAAGCAGGGTTAGATACTTTAAATACTTCCCACAATGAAAAGTCAATAGTTCCAGCAATGACTATAGTGTAAAAAGTCTTGAACATTAAAACATTTGAAAGACACAGTTATTTGCTTTGGTCTTCACAGAGGAAATATGAGGACAGTCCCACTAAGAAATTATTTAAACATATGAATGATTCCTACATAGAGACATAATTAGCTAATACCATATTTGTGACCAATAAAAAGACCTCTGGTATCTTAGACCAGTTGTTTTTATAAACTTATCTGACAGAATAGAAGTAGATAAATTATTGGGAATAATTTAGGCAAATGACTCTTGGCCTAAGATGTTTGAAAGCATCCCAAGAGGAAACGTTACAGCTGTTAATAAATTGTGTAATATGTTAACACATCATGTGTCATAACTGGTGGACTGACTGCCTGTATGATTTCTAATGAAGCATAGTAGACTGCAGGAACTATCAAACTAATAATCTCCCTTCCATACTTACAAACTTGATATCACTATGATATATTATATATTACATATTCCCCAACTACAGGAGGTAGGGGTTGAGGATTGGAAGAATATTCAGGGCAGTATTCTATGACTATAATTCTATGAGGATTGTATTAGACAGGATTAAAGGACTAACTAGTAAATATGATATGTTTCTTAAAAATAAATTTATACAACAAAGTTTAATTTAAAAATTAAGGATTCATTGGGGTGCCTTAGTGGCTCAGTAGATTAAGTGTCTGAGTCTTGATGTTGGCTTGGGTCATGATCTCACAGCCTGTGAGTTTGAGCCCCATGTTAGACTCTGCACTGACAGCGTGGAACCTGCTTGGAATTCTCGGTCTCCCTCCCTCCTCTAAAGTAAATACATAAACGTTAAAAAAAATAAACAAATATTAAGGATTCATGAGCTAGAAGAACTTCCTTTTCCGGATTTAGTCTTAGAATCAAGAAGCCCAGGGCATGAGTTCACTTAATCAGTGTTTATTAAACATGCTACTACATCCCTGCCATTGTGGCAGACACAAAATATACAAATAGGACTTAAGATCTTACTCTCAGTAACCTCAAAGTTTTTTTAAAAAATAATGTAAATATGAAAAAACAATAGAGTATGTCAATATACTACAATTGTTATATATACAAAGTTACCAATGGAAGATGGAGGTGGTTGTTGGTCATAGGGTGTTCTGGACAAGGAGCAGCTTCACAGAAGTGGTGGAATGGGGAAGACGGATGGCATTCTCCAGTTAGGAAAATTAAAGGAAGCAGGTATTAAAGGCAGAGAAAAATTTATACACAGAAGATACAAAGGGTTTAGAAAAAGTTGTATATGTCTAGTATTAGCATATAATTAAGATGGGATGAGTATCAGTTTAGAATCTGTTATATAAATCACAAGTTCTTAAAGGCCATTATAAATGTTGTTTTCTACTTTTAACAATCAGTGATGAGCCTTTGAAACCTTTAAATATTTGAAGTAATAAAATTAGATCAGTGCTTTAGGAGGATAAATCTTGAACAGTGTAAAGTGTAGCATGTGGCTGAGTCAAGGACAAGAGGGTAGCTAGACCTGGAAAATGGAAGTGGAGAGACTGGCAGCTGTTTGAATGTGCAGGAAAAGAGAGACAGGGGTCAAGAGCACCATTTTAACGAGTAGCTGGATGACGACAATGGTCATGAGTTATTACAAAATCTGGAAACAGTAAAAGTGGTTTCTGAGAATCTCATACGTGTGTGTGCTTAATCTCACAACATTAAAGATGATGTGGGATTAAAAATAAGTTTGATTTTTTAGTAAACTGACAGGAAAGAAAATACTAAATATCCCAGTATACATGTTAGTAAATTAAGAGTACTACCCACCTCTGGTGGTCAGGAATAAGTTCTGGGTAGAAGACATGAATTACATAAGTTTTTCAACTTATTAAAGTCCTATGAGTAAGTAAGTTCATTTAAAAAATGTCTGTAGAGACTAAACTCAAACCAATTAAGTGACAAGGACATTTGTCTTGCATAATGAGTCAGAAAGTGATGTTACAGATCTGGTACTTCAGATCTCTAAATCCATTTTGCTATGATTGTCTTGTCTCAGTTACCCTTAAAGAGGTTGTTTTATTCTCAGCTGGCTCTCTTCCTCATACACAGCCACTGGCAGGAGCTGAGGCACCCCGCTTCCTTACTCAAATCTGAGATAGAAAGAGTGGGAGTGAAGGAGAGAAATGTCATCCCAAAGCGTGAAATGAAAATTCTTTGATTCAATTATAATGGGCCATCTTAGTTCACATGCTCATTCCTGAGCCAGTAGTGTTGGTGGCAGTGTGCCATATGGGAATCACTTAATAATGAAATAACCACGGAGGTAGGGATGGGGTTAGTTTTGCCTGAGTGTAAAGTAGAAGAGAAGCCTTAACCTGACAAAACCAGATTCTGATAGGAATAAAGGGATATATACTTGGTAGGCAGCTAATAATGCATACTGTAGATAAGGAAATTCAAGTTTTGCTGAGAGAAACCTCAGCAGTATCAAAGTGAAAGGAATTGCAAAGAAGAAGGAATTTCTTATTTAATTCTGAGAAGAAAAAGTTAGAAATGGGCATGTAGGGGAAGAGGAGAAACAAGAGGTATTCTGGAATCTAATGGAGAAGAGATTTTTTTTTTTAATTTTAGAGAGAGAGAGGGAGGAAGGGAGGGAATCTTAAGCAGGCTCCACGCTCAGCATGGACCCCGACATGGGGCACAATCTCACGAACCGTGAGATTATGACCTGATCCAAAATCAGGAGTCAGGTACTCAACCACCTGAGCCACCCAGGTGCCCTGAGCAGAGTTATTTTATGAGGAGAGTGAGACACAAAAATTTTGGAGACTGTGCAGCTGGGATCATAATTATTCAGTGTTTCAAAATACCTACCCAAAGGTAAGTATTTTATAATTTAGATTTTGTTTCTCATTATAGAATTTTCCAACATTCATATAAACCAAGGAAACATAAATCTCTAGTGACCTTCAAGATTACAGTCTTCTCTAAAATCCAGTGTTTCTAAAACATAGCTAATAAGTAAAACCATACAAAGTGTTTGTTAAAGTATTGATACTCAATCTCTGGAGATTGTGTTTCAGCAGTTCCAAGTATGACTCAGGAACCTGTAGCTGTGATGAATCCACAAAGTTCCAGGTGATTAGTCAAGTTTTGAAAACTCTGCCCTACTTCATGAAAACTTATTACTTATTGAATAGTTACCAGTAAATATTTTTAAGCACCTGAAGAGAGTGAGGATAAACACAATATTGACCAATATAATAAGGTAATTCTTTCTATAAAAATAATATTTCTATGAATATAATATGTAGACTCTGTATAATCTTTTATAAACCATTTTTTTATAACCTGGCAAAAGGTAAGTAGGTTCAAAATATCCAATTCAATGTGCTACAATATTTAGAAAGAAAAAAAAGGTGACCATAGGGGTCAGTTAAGTGTCCAACTTTGGCTCCTGTCATGATCTCATGGTTTGCAGGTTCGAGTGCTGTGTCAGGCTCTGAGCACCGTTCGGAGCCTGGAACCTGCTTTGGATTCTATGTCTCCCTCTCTCTCTGCCCCTCTCCTGCCTTTGCGCTCGCTCTCTCTCTCTCTCTCTCAAAAATAAATAAACATTTTTTTTAAAAAAAGGATGACCATAGATATTGACCACCATCAAAAACTTACTGAAAATAATGACAATGTTTTGTGTTTTTTGGGGTTTTTTTTTGTTTTTTTTTTGTTTTGTTTTTTTTGAACTTTGCACATTACCAAGATAAAGCTGCACCTGGCATGCTATTTGGATCTTATCAATCAAAGTACACAGAATGGATCTGGAAAGTATATGGAGGTGATAAACTAAAATCAAGAAGAGCACAGTAGAAATGCAAAGGAGGTGACTGCTCAGTGAGGACAGGGTGAAAGGTTAGGACTCTCGTGTCTTGAGATAGTGCAATAGAAATGTGGTTGGATCAGATAGTATAAAAGAATTAAGAGATTGGACCTTAAAACATGAAAGAACCTAAGACCTCAAACTGGAAGCAGTATATTACACACGAGGTAGTATACTCAAGAAAACCCTTTACTCAAGAGAATGGTATGCATCGAAGTTATAGTTACAGGATGAAAGGTTTAGGAACTTTGAGGATGAAAGATCTAGCGTGAATTCACACTGCTAATGTGGAGAAAATACCCTCATTCTGACCTAAAACCAAAGCCCTCTACTTGTCCTACACCCCATTTCCTTATTCCCTCAGGTCAGAGGCATTCTAAATGTTTGTCCTCCTTTCTCTCTCAGCATTTTTTCCCACAATATATATTTCATTTCTGTTTACATGTGACCATGTTATTATTTTGCTTATGTTAAAAAACCACTTTTCTGCATATTAACTTCCTATAGACTATTGTTCCATTTTTGTATGTCCCTTAACAGAAAACTTTTAGAGAGGAATTAATAAGAAGTAAAGATGGTAGGAAGAAACTTTTGGAGGTGATGCATATATTTATGCCTTTGACTGTGGTGGATGCAACCTTGTACTCTTCTCTCCAATCCCATCAAGTTCTATACATTAAAGTTCTATGCAGGTCTTTGAAGGTCAATTGTACTTCAATAAAGTGGTTTAAAGAAAGGAAAAAAAAAAGAATTGTCTAAATTCACTGTCATTCTTCACTTTTTTATTCTCTCAATTTTTAAAATAAACATTTTAATTAAGGTATATGTACAGAAAACTGCACGCATTGTGAGTGTTCAGCCCAATCACTGATTTTCACAAAGTGGACATGGAAGAATTCTAACCACTACTCAGGTTAGGTAGGCAAGACAAAAAAGTCCTACCTCAGCCTGCAAAACCCCATTCCTGTATCATCCTAGGCACAATCCACTCTCCCTTCCTTTAAATTACTGTGTATTCTGTGAATAAGCTTTCCTGTTTATAAATATCATATATACACGGAATATTATAGCAATTGTTTTTTTTTAATTTTTTTTTATTTTTTATTTTTATTTTTTTAACGTTTATTTATTTTTGGGACAGAGAGAGGCAGAGCATGAAGGGGGGAGGGGCAGAGAGAGGGGGAGACACAGAATCGGAAGGAGGCTCCAGGCTCTGAGCCATCAGCCCAGAGCCTGACGCGGGGCTCGAACTCACGGACCACGAGATCGTGACCTGAGCTGAAGTCGGATGCTCAACCAACTGAGCCACCCAGGCGCCCCAACAATTGTTTTTTTTTTAATTTAGCAATTCTAGAGATGTGTGGTGATACATCATTGAGGTGGAACTTTACATCTTCATGGCAGAAGTCTAGAGACTTTTCATAATTGCATTGGCCATTTGAATATCTTCTTTTGTGAAGTACTTAGTTAACTAGGTCTTACTCATTTGTAATGACAGCTTATTTTCTGTTTGTTGAGCTGTAGGCATTTCTGTATATTCTGGATACAAGTTTTTTGTCAATCATTTGATTGCAGATATCTTCTCTAATCTGTGGCTTGCCTTTTAACTCTTTTAATGGTATGTTTGAATAAATAAAACTCTTGAATTTTATTAGGCTCATGTCCCAAGTATTTAGAATCCTCTTAAAACAGCTTTTACTACCCAGTGGTTATAAAGATACTTGCTTATGTTATCTTCTGTAATCTTTATTGTTTTACCTTTTACATATAAATATACCTCGAATTGATCTTTTTGTGGATTTTGGAAGGAGCAGCTCAAGATGATTTTTTAATGGCTATTTAACTCAGTTCAATTTACTGAAATGACTGTCATTCTCTCATTGCTGTGTGGGACCAACTTTGGCAGAAATCTTGTGTGCATGTATGTGTAGGTCTGTTTCTGAACTCTATGCTGGTTATAACTCTGTACAGCCTTGTGACATTAGTAAAATGACACAACTAAAATTTTGTAAGACATCTTTATATCTGATTGGAAAAGTTCTCTAGTTTTGTTCTTTTTTTTCTTTTCATTATCTTACTGTGTAGTCTTGGCCCATTCCATTTGCATATAAATTTTAGATTTGACGTGTCAGTTTCTTTAAAAAACAAAACCTTCAACTTTTCAATTTTTTAAAAAAAAAACCTTCTAAAATTCAGGTTGAGATTACATTAATCTGTAGACCAGTTTGAGAGGAATTCTTTATACAATTGAGTCTTCAATGCATAAATATGAACTATTTAGGTCTTACCTTTTGCTCAATAACATTATACAGTTACCTGTGTAGAGATGTACACAACTTTTACTATATATTCCTTTCTACAAAATTTATGGGTTTTCTATGGTATATTTTTATCTGAAATAAATTTTATTCCTTAATTGCTTGTTGCTAGTAAATGGAACTGCACATTTTTTTTGTATAGTTCATTATCTGTATTGACATAAATCTCCTGGTGGCTAGGCTTTTATGAGCTGACAGTAGTATTTGTCTGTGGAGGAAAAAGTCTCTTGGAGGAGACAGATTCCATCCAGAGAGGAAACCATACAGTTGTTTCATCATTTTGTCTCTGATTCTTCTTTCAGTTGCCCATTTCTCAAAGTCATTTTAGTATTTCATTGTACACATTAAGAACAACTCTTAGTTTGGCCCATATAACAACCCTCTTACAGACATCAAAAGCAGAGAACGCTGTTTTATGAGATGCTGCCACTGATTTATTTTAATCCTTCTGAATTGCTAGTGCCTTTTTTCATTAACACACAATAGAGACTCAATGTCTGTGCAAATTGTGAAGCAGTTTAGGTTGCAGTGGAATAATATTTACTAATGAAGATTCCTGACAAAGAAGACCCCTTGATGTGGAATTCAGAGATGACTGCTGGAAATTGCTCTATTCTGTGAGATGCATACTTAAACACAAATTGTGCTATTGTGTTTTGGTTATGCGTGGTATTATGTCATGCAGACTTAAGAGTGGAAAATAAAATGTATAAAATTACACATAAAATGAGAGAAAAATCTAATTTATATGGGCAGCAAAAACGGATTGTGCTGTACAGTCACTGCTGTTGGTATTGAAATAGCCAGAGAAAAGCCCTGCCATTCCAGCAAGAAATGAGCAAGCAGCTATTAAAAATTGAGTGTGAATCCCCTCCAAGATGCAACAGTCTACTTCAGTCTCTGGTGGCCTCTACTGAAGAGAAGCCAGACAATTACAAAGGAAATCGGAAAGGAAAACAAAAGAACCATGGAATAATTAAAATATTTTGAAGAAACACATGGAAAAACAATGCCCTATTCCTACTTTGAAGAAGTAAAATCAGGGGCGCCTGGGCGGCTGAGTCGGTTGAGCATCAGACTTCAACTCAGGTCATGATCTCACAACTCTTGAGCCCGAGCCCAGCGTCGGGCTCTGTGCTGACAGCTCAGAGCCTGGATCCTGCTTCAGATTCTGTGTCTCCCTCTCTCTCTGCCTCTCCCCTGCTCGTGCTCTCTCTTGCTGTCAAATAAACACAAAAAAACTTTTAAAAAAAGAAATAAAATAATATAAAAAAACACTTCTAGGTATGCAGATACAGTTTTAACAAATTGTGCCAATTGCTTTAAATCTCTAGTACTTGTTTGTAGTGTGTACATATTTGCCTATTATAAGTCAGCAAAACGTAAGAAGTATTATGTTTGGATAGAGAGATACATTTGGGAGTTTATAGAAGAAAGTTAGAGTGGAAGCAGAAGCAATAGGATTTTGTTAATTTAGTATCATCATTGTGTACTTAGTATGTGGCTGGCTCTTGGATACTTGGATTTAATCTCTACACAAATCCTTTGATTGTGCATTTCCATCCCATCCAGCATATGAGCATATTGATATTCAGTGATGTTAAGTGATAAAATGGTCATGTTCATTAGGTAATGAAAGTCAAATTCCATCCACATTTCTGAAATCATATTTTCTTTTTCCATAATACAGAAACATGTTGTATTGTTCTTTCTTCAAAAGGTAAATGTTAGTATATAAACACAGGCCCCATACTACCAAATACTTTTATAAACCTGGAACAGGATTTGGAGGAGGAAGAGTCTTTTTACATGAGCAATATTATTAATGGTAAAGTCCTAATCGATTTAGTCCCTTTATTCAGTGTAAATGAAGGGTCACATGTGTTGTAACATGCAATAAATCAGGAATGAAATGTGTCCCTGAGTCACTTCTGGAATTATACTGGCAGTAAGATAAAATCTTTTGTAAATGAAAAGAGATGCAATTTTCAGGATGTGCTTTATAGTAATAATTCTTGGGTTGACATACAGAAAACATGTGGCATTTCACTTTGTGCCTATTTTCCTACAACTCTTGTGCCCTTCTGTCAAAACATTTTATTATTCACCTTTGCAAATCATGTCACAAATGATGTAAAGAAATACCCAAGATGTATTGTAAGAGGAGTGTTGAATACTGAAACAAATTTTCCTCTACTATCATTGTTTCCATATTAAACCACAGTGGTTAACAAACTATGTAAAGTCATCACCATTAGAGAATTTTATATGAAGAGGATTTTATTTCTTAATTTTAAAACCAGTCACTTAACCACACTTGTATGTAGTCCTAATCTCTTATTGCTGAAGGAAGTCATATAAAGTACCAGCGTGGTTGCTTTGAGATTAATCTGTTAGGAATCTCACTGACTTGCTGAGTTTTTTTTCTTTAATATTGAAAAGAGAAGAGGGAGAATTTAAACAGAGACGATCATAAGTGATTGTTTACTAAACCCTCTGATACTTTAAAAGTCACTGATCCATTATAAGAAATAATATGAAAAAAAATCCAAACAAACAAGTAATTATTGGAACATCTTCAGTGTCTAGGATGTAATTAGTGAACTGGCGACTGGCCTCAACAGCCAGAGGCATATATATATATATATATATATATATATATATATATATATATATTTTTAGGTCTTATAATCTCTTCTCTTCGGAAGCATCAGCAAAACTTATGAGTTTTAGTCCTGATAATTTCCTGAATGTCTAATGGGTTAATTCAAACCTGAGCTTCAATTCTATGATGTTAATGAAACCATTTAGTAATCTTAAAAATAAATACAAAAGGAAGATGCGGTTTAAGTGTGACAACAAGAACAAAAATGTTCAGGATCTACTGTATTATCAATAGTGTAGGTTCTTCAGGTCACTCAATGATAAAGCAGTAACAGTGTCTTTCTCTCCCAGTAGAACTAACCAGACAGCACAAATCCCCTGTCAAAAGGTTCTAATATCTAGAAGCCCAGCATCTTCAGAGCACGTCTGGGTTGATTAAATGCTATATTACACTGAAGACTATGAATTAACAAGGAAAGACTACAGTGAGAGTGTAAGATAATATGGTTAGAAGGCTACTTCACTTCTCATAATGTAAATACTTTCTTAAAATGGCAAAACAGCAGAGATTCTCAGATTATAACAGCAATGTTTTTTAGTGCTCTTTTTGAACATAATTTATGCACATAATTAGTTTTGTATGTGGCCCGCTGTTTGGACTGTGTTGATCTAATCCAATCCATTTTCCATTAAGAATAATGACACTGAAATTCAGAGTCCTAGTTACATAGCTAGTCAGTGGTACCATTTGAGTTGGGATATTTATTTTTCAAATCTCACTCTCAAGTTATTTCATCTGTTTATTTTGTAGATTGGATATGATACAACCTGAAAAATACTAACATATTATAAATTAAAGCAATATAATAATTAGCTATAGTCTCTAATGCATTAACGTGTTTAAAGGTGGGAATAAAGTAAGACTAATTTTATAGTAATTCATGATAAATATAACGATGACTTAAAATAGGGGTGTAGCAATGGGGAGTGGTTCTTAGGTTTAACAGGGCTCAATGTATTGGACATGAACAGCAGTTATGGGGATAAAGAGACCTTATGGGTTTTCAGGCAATTGGGAAGACATTAGCATAATCGTTACAGATTCAGAATACAGGAGGAAGTTTGGTAGGAAATGATTCATTTTGTATCTGCACTTGAGATACATATGTAGGTAACCAAGAACATTTGGAAATTTGTATCTGAAGCTGAGGAAGAGAGTTGTGGGTGGGAGATTAAACTCAGATTGAATTGGTATATGAATTATAATTGAACCCAGAGATTAGAAGGATGAGATGATGACCATCTGAGACACATCAATTATGCAGTTGAGTGAGAAGCAGATATCAACAAAAAGATTCACAATATTTAAAGTTCAAAAACAAGCAAAGAAATGAAAGTGAAAAAAAATCTTTCAAAAGAAGATTGTATTCAACAGTTTGAACGCGGCTTAACAAAAGAGCTGAAAAGTATGCATTTGGCTTAACAACAAGAATATATTGGCGAATTTCACGAGAACATTGTCTATGACATGGTTAAGTAGAAGCCAAGGTGAGGAAGGTTGAGGTACTGGTATGAGGTAAAGAAGTAGAGAATGGAGAGAACTTGTTCAAGGAATATGTGCCTGAAGATGAAGAGAGAAATAAGGTAGTAGCTGACTGGTAATGCAGAGTTGAGTGTGGCACCCATGAGAATGCAACCTCCTACTACCTGGAGCATAATTGACAAAGGGCTCCAGCCACTGTGCTTTAAAATCCATTACAACGTTTACACCATGGTGACACTTCGTGTGAGCTTGATCTTACCAACACGAGTCTGTCAGAAATACTAAAGTAAATCATTTCTGGGAGATGGGGGCAGACAGGCGTAAGGACCCCTTGATGACTTTGTTGAACATTTCTCAAATTGTACAACTTGCACCCTTCCTTCTCTCCATCTCTTCTTCACGAAAGGTCATATTGCATCACTTTCAGCCTTCTCTGGCTCTTTTCCTATTTCCTTTCACATTGGCTTTTCCCCTAATAAAATCTTTGCATGCTTATTCCTTGTAAGCATCTCAGAGGACCTGAAAAACACATCAAGTATTAAGGGCTGTGGGGGAAGGTGCTAAGTTTTCAAATTTATTTCAAAGACTGTTTAAGGGGGAGAATTAGAACATAAGGGATGTCTGTGTTATCAACGGAGAGTTCCAGAAAACAAAGTTGCTAGTTTTGAGAGGATGAGCAGCTAGGGAAGATGAGGAGGCTATGTTTGCAAGAAGATGCATTGCAGCCCACATGGTGAGAAACTTCTGAGGAAGAGTAAGCAGGAGGCTTACTTATTAGGCTGTGATGAAGGAGATGAAGTTCAGAGGGTTTAGGTTTTAATTAGATTTTAGTATTAGTATTAATTCTTGTTGTTGTTGTTGTTGTTGTTGTTGTTGTTATGGTAAGAACATTTGATATGAGATCTACCCTCTTAACACATTATTAATTGCACAACACAACATTGGTAACTGTAGGCACAATGCTGTCCAGTGAATCTCTCAAATTTATTCTTGTGTATTTGAAACCGTATAGTTGAACAGAAACTTGCTATTTTCCCCTCCCTTTAGCCTCTAGGAACCACCATTTTACTCTCTATTTCTCTAAGTGACTATTTTAGATACCTCATATTAGGGGAATCAGGCAGTATTTATTCTTCTATGGCTGGCTTATTTCTCTTGGCATAATGTCCTCTGGGTTCATGCATATTGACACATATAGCATTATGCTTTGATAGACCTACTTCCAGCCATCTCCTAGTGGATGTAGGTTTGTAGGTTTGTAGGAAGCTGTCGGATGCTTGCTATCTTTGCCATTCTGGCAAAGATCCTGGTCATCAGTTTCCTTCTTGTACAAAGCAGAGGTTTGTATGGTCAAATGCCTGGTCGAGGATCTGATAATGGTATGGAAATGACTATGGTAGACTCCAGATGCAAGGTGCAAATGGGGGCAGAATCCTAGTGGTGGAATCTCATTGACCAGAAGAGGTACAAATGCGGGCCTGTGTCTGTAGTTTTATTAAATATTTTAACCCATTTTCATTAATGTCAATACAATGTAATAAGCAACTCAAAGTATATAAAAGGAGGTCTTGTCTTATTTGTGTGGATTTGCGAGAAAGCAGCAAAATATTCTAACTTGGATTAAAATATATCTTAAAATAAGCTTTTAAATAAATGACACTTTTTTTAAGGGAATTTTAGACTTCCTTGGTCAGAGAGTGGATACTAGAGAATCAACGCTTTTGTTGAAAACTCTGCTATCAGATTGTGATGAATCAGCTGCTTTACCATTACTAGCCCTAAAAGTGAACCATGTTTAGAAAGATCAATATATAAAAACTCCAGACTTAGCCATTTTAAAGCAAATACTTGTGTTGAATTTTGTGCTAGAGGCTGTCAGGATGTGGCATGCATTCTAGAAGCATTTGAATCAGCAGTCTTCTGCTTCCAGATCTAGAATTAGGAAAACTATGAAAAACTAAATAGTAAAAATAAAGCATAATTTCATATCATAAATGAGTGTTTAAGTCATCAACTCTGAAATAGCATCACTCGGTGACAGAAAGTAGTGACTGTGCATTTGAGATGAGGGGAAAATTCAAATAAATAATTGCCATCCAGCTCTCAGTTTGATTTGAAGGGATTCAGTGATTTCTCTTTATTTACTTAGAGTTATTTTGAAGTTCCAACATTCTTTGACTTCAGAGTTGCTGATGGTTTTTGCGTAGTTGCATTTTTTTAAATTGTTTGGAAGAGCTAATTATTAAATGTGAAAGCAAGTAGCCACATTGTCTTTAATTACATAGAAATTCCCTCTTTCCACTTCATTTTATTGTTGATTATTTTTGGCATGCAGGAAACCTTTTGATTTTTCTATGTTGAACATTTATCTAGCGACCTACTTGGTTTCCAAGTGTATAAAACTACTTGTCCGTTGTTCTTGTGTTTTAATTATATTGTGTATGATTAGTGTGGCCAGCATGATTTCTGGCCTTGCAGATTTACATCTGGCTTGAAGCAAAGTCATATTCTTTAATTTAGAAAGAGTTGATAGGTCCTTTAAGGGACTGTTATGCACAGAGATTAACACTCACAAATTTTATGTTAAATAAAAATTTATTAAATGTGTATGTATAATAATTAAAGTTATAAAACGCAGTTTTTCTTAAAGATTTATCATTTATCTTAATCATATTCCCTAAAATTGGTACTGCAATGGTATCTCATAACTGATTTTTAAAAACGAAAGCTTCTCATATAGAGCACAAAGCATGCATAATAAGAACATTCTATACCTTATTATTAAAAGTTATTTTAAACATATCAACATGAATATATTAATAAAATTAATTAATACTTGTATAATTCTAGGTGATGCTTAGGATTTTTGTTATCCCCACTTTTATATATTCCTAATGTTTTAATGTATCACTTTGCTATCTTACAGTGTCTGCAGCTAGTTTACCAGACCTAAAAGTAAAAGACTATATTCTTAGCTCACATAAATTCACAGTATCTTGGTTTTCAATTGATTACTTTTCAAAATAATACAGGTTTGGCCATTTATGTAAAGGTGATTCAAAACTAAATCACTGATCATCAGGATAAGCTTCTCTTTTATAGATAAACTTCAGTTGAACAATCAATAACATTTATTTCTAAGTGTATTTCCTTTTCCATAGGCTTTAATTGTTTGAAATTTTTGTCTTCCCCCGCAAAAAGTGATATACTTTTATTATATAACCTGTCATCCTTTAATTGGGATATATTGACCAAACCTGTTACCATTATTAAAAATATATGTGTCTTATCATTGTTCCATTATAATTCATAGGTGATCTATAGTATTCATTTCCTGGGATATAGGAAATCAGTTACTGGCTTCTCTTGGGTATATCTGGCCAATTCATCACCATGGAACTTACTGCTGAATCTTTTTTGGGTCATTAAGTGTGACACTGAGCTGATTACTCCTTCTTATTCGTGGTGTTTTTCTTTTACTTCCTAAGCTAGATTGACCTACTCATTTTCCCATTTTTTAATTTTTTTCCAGCTTACGCAGATGGTAGGTGTTGATGAAACTTGTTTCAGAGAATCGAAAGATAGAGGTCAAATTATGCAGTAGTAAATATTTAGTAAAAGTCCATCTGTAATTCCTGGGAAAGCACATATTAAACTTGTATTAAGTTCATGAGAAAGTATGTGAACAGTATGTTAGCATTGTGATTTTGTTGTGTTTTTTGATGCACTTAGCATGTGCTACAAGAGAGAGGAGCCGTTTGCAAGCAGAGAAAACAGCGATAGAGATTCCAGAAATGTGTGAAATTCAGGGTAGAAATAAACAACTGTTTCTTAACTGAAAACAGTAAAGAAAATGAGGAAAGTGACATTTATGTAAAGGTGACTAAATAAATGCTGATTTAATCAGAGTTGTATGAGGAGACAGTGACGATTAAAGAGTATGGAAAGAATATTGATCAGAAGATAGAGGACGAGAGTTTGTGGAGAGTTGTGGAGGTTTTGTTTAAACCAGGTCGGGAAGGGGAAGTAGGTCAGTTCACTGCCAGCTACATTGTATCATGTTACCTTGTCATGAAGACCTCAGGAGAAGTTGTGAAATACAAAACCCCTCTGTGACAAAGAGGAATAGAAAAGAGGTTTGGTGAACACATAGTTATCTCTATCATACTACCCTTTTTGTACTTTTCGCCTAATTCAAAATGCTTTCTGAAGGGGACCTATTAACACCTCCAAATGACATTATAGATTTTTCAGATTCTCCTTGTATTTCATTCAGTATCTCCTGTATGCATTTTAAAAGTGATGTTTGGGCCATATAAACTTATCGCTGTAAAGTCTTATGGTGAATTTTATTCATTTCAAATATTACATGTTTCCCATTTATACTATTTTTAAACTTACATTTATTTAAAAATCACTTTCTCTGATTTCTGATTTATATAACTATTATATCTTATTCTATTTCTTTTTTTCATCTTCCTCTGTCATTTTGCTTTGATTGAATTTATTTTATGGAACAGAGTTGGGTTTTTAGAAATTTTTTATCCCAGCCAAGTTTATCTCATTTTAATGATGTCAAACATTAATACTGATTGTGGTTTATATTTAATTTTATGTTTGACCTCACTGCTTCTACTTAATTTTATATTTTCTGTATAAGTTGAAATTGCCAGTTTTCATTCTGAGCTGAAGTTCAAGCTCACATAGATGTATAAAATTTAAGTTTCTGTAGGATGCATCTGAGCTCACAAATATCATATACAATTTAAAAATATCATTTAGAATGCAACTTGTATGACTCACAATATAGATAATCAGTTAGGAACAATGTACATTTTAATAGAATGATATAAACCTCAGGCACTAGCTAGTGAGTCACAAACTCTTACATGATTTTGTAGCATAACTAGGAATATAAATGAACAAATAAGGGTAACTGAATCAAAATGTTGCATGTTAAGTTTCTTCATTCAATCAGCAATTGTTCTTTTAAAGTTCACAAAGTAAATAAATGTATTTATTGATTACTGCAAAGGTTTGCCTTTTAATATGGCTAAAGAATAAATTGATAATTATTAATTATTAGTACTATAACTAAAATTATAGTTAATAACTAACACAGAGAAGCAATGTTGAAAACTGAGACAATCCATTGAAGCCAAAGTTAAAAGCCCGAGTAGTTTTAATAAAATGCTATTTATAGTAACATGGGTTTTTTTTTTAATTAACATTGATTTAAAAATATTCCTTTAAGGGACGCCTGGGTGGCTCAGTTGGTTGAGAGGCTGACTTCGGCTCAGGTCATGATCTCGCAGTCTATAAGTTCGAGCCCCACGTCAGGCTCTGTGCTGACAACTCAGAGCCTGGAGCCTGCTTCTGTTTCTGTGTCTCCCTCTCTCTCTGCCCCTCCCCCATTCATGCTCAGTCTCTCTCTGCCTTTCAAAAATGAATAAATGTTAAAAAAATTTTTTTAATATTCCTTTAAAATAACTGCAACAACTTTGTAAAAAAAGAAAAAACCTCCACATTGTCTATTTCTATATTTTACTATAGTAGACATGATGCCAGCCTATTAAGAGCAAGCATGATTTTGTGTACTAAGAATTTGAAATTAAAGTTAAGAACACAAATATGGAGACACATAAAAATAAAAAAAATCAACAAAAACCCTGAATTAGCACTGAAGAAAATCAGTGTCTTTACTCTAAATCTCCCACAGATCTCCCTTTGCATCTTTCTTAGAATCTTTCTTACCATTCATTTGCTACTGTTCAAATTTTGACTACATTTTAAATTCCTAGAAGTTAAAACCTATGTTTGATTTATCCAGTATAGGGTAATGATCAAAGAAAACATTCAGGGGCTAAGCAAATATTTGTCTGTTAAGTGACTGATTTGTAAGTAAAGGAAGTTACATCCCTGGTGGGAAATGAAAGATGTAAGTCACGGGAACTTAAGATTTATGTACAAAGATACACAAATTTTCTTTCTTATTTTTTACTTTCTTTCCTATTTTTGAAGGTCTGAAGGGGAAACTTTAATCTAGTTTTATTGGATTCAGTTTAAGAAAGGACACAGTGTTTGGATGAGGACAGAAACATGTTTGCGTGGAAGAAAGAGAAGACACACAAAATGGTGATTAGGAAAGGAAAACCTGGGCACCTTAAGGGCACCCTGGTGGAGGATTGAGGCATATAGTAACAAGAGCTGTAAATAAAATGAAAAACTATAAACTGAAAAAAAGTAAAGGTAAGGACTGAAGGTGGCTTATTGTGCAATAATAGTAACAACTAAGGTGTTGTGCTAGGATCTCCAAGACCACCCTCAGACTCAATGATTCATGAAAAGGACTCACAAGACTCAAAAGCCGTTACACTAGTAGTTAGATTTTACTACAGGAAGAAGATAGAGACTAAAATCAGCAAAGGGAAGGACTCTGAAGTGAAGTCCAGGAGAAAGGAGGCACAAGCTTCTAGGCATCCTCGCCCAGTGGAGTCACATGGGCCCATTTAATCTAGCAGCAATGATATGTAACAACCTGTGTGAAGTGTTACCAACCACGGAAGCTTACCTGAGTCTTGTGTCCAGGGTTGTTTTTTTTTTCTGTTTGTTTGTTTGTTTGTTTTTTACTGGGGTTAGTCATGCAAGAATGCAGCACCTGCATGAGTAACCTCAGCTATTGAGACTCCAGCCCCCTCAGAGCAAAAACAGGTGTTACCATAAATTACATTGTTAACATAACCTGTGTGATCAAACTGGTACAGCATGGCCCATGTCCTTGGGCATATAAAAACAAGCACTCGCTATAGATTACATTGTTAGCATAAATTATTTCATCAAATTGAACAACATGGGCCACAGTCTCAGGCGTACGAAAATATTTTTATAAGGCAGAATATTCCAAGGGCTCAGAGTTCATCATCTAAGAGCTAGCCAAGGGCCAGTCTTGAAGACAAGCATTTCTTGGGAATGTACAGGATTTGAGCAACCCAAACCTGCAGAGCTACCTCTTTCATGCACAGGTGTCTTAAAGAGTCTAAACTAATATAAGCTATCGTGACATAGTATCTGCTATTAATAATAAAATAATTGGTGCCAGATGTTGTACTGTTATTTAGTTCTGAAATTTGAAACACTGGGCACGTCCTAACCTACAAAAGAGGAAAAACGTAAATTTGGAGGTAATGAAGAAAAAAATGGCAATCTCAAGGTCATAAGGTAGTTTGTGATATAGTTGAGGAACAGTACTACAGTACTACAGTATTTCAACTTGCAGAATAATTAAGTAAATCAAAAATCTAATGTCCTCATATATCATATCTAATGAATATGACATCATTAATACATAATGACAAAATAAAAGCAGAGCATGCCATAATCAACAAAAAGTGTAAGCCACATGCTTAAGAAAATTGTTTAGCATCTTGAATCCTTGATCTTCTGTTTCAAGTATCATTGAAAAACATTATTGAACTAATTTGAAGAAAAGCTATAATTTGTAACCTGCAAGTTGTAGGAAATTAAAAATAGACTTTTGCTTTACCATAAATGTTAGTAGCTTTCTTAATATTAAGATAATATTACAGAAATTCATTAATTATTTTATCAAGTCTTAACTAAATGGCAAACACAATACTAAGTTTTAGGGAATGCACAAACTATACACAAAGTTATTTGCATCAAAGAATTCACAGTCTGGGGGAAACATGTATCCTTTTATTATTTGAGCTAACCTCAAAAGGATAATGATTACAGGTGTCCAAACTGTTGTTAAATTCATTTAAAGTTTTTGTGGTTTTTTTTGTTTTGTTTTTTTTTTTTTTTGTTATAAAAGAGATCTGCCTGGCTCTGTGGAGTGCATTGATGAAGAAGACCAAAAAAAAAAAAAAAAAAAAAAAGGAAATTAATCTGATAAAAGGGTTGATCTCACCAAAAAGGATAGTCAGATCTCTCATGCAAAGTGTTCAGAAATTTGTAGGAAATTTTGGACTTGTGTGAGGGTTTTTATACATTCCAATGTAGAGTCTGAGAAAATGTGATTTGTAGAGTCGAACATGGAAAAGAAAGGCTTAGATGACCGTGGACACAGAATACTAGGGTATATTGGTATAGAATACTAGGGTATATAGCTAGTTATGTCAGAAGGTTCCACCATTGCATGTGAAAATAAGAGAAATAGAGTCCATTTGACATGACACAGAGCTCCAGGGACCATTTCAAAAGTGCCTAAGATCAATGGGGCAACTGAAGGGTTACACAAAATACAAAAAAGAAATCCGGTCACAGAGAGCATAGAACAAATATGGTAGGCAATCAAAGAAAGCTGCTATCCAAAAGGTGCCCAAACTCTACCCCAGACAAAATCAGTTGTGAGTCAGTGCTAAGATGTTGATGTAGTAGTACAGTTTTCCTCTGCTCTGCCATTCACCCTGCGGCTGTATTGACTAAGGACATGGAAGTGAAGGGCTGGTGATTATAGCTCATCAGTTGTGTCCAAATGTAAAGGCAATCATTTCAATTAAGTAATTTGCTGACTATGGTATTGTCCTATTAACACTATCAAAATCAAAAGGTGTATCTTGATAAATTCAGGAAAAACATTAAGTTGCCTTTATCTATTTGAGTATTGTTCCCATTAAAAACTTCCCCTGAGCTGTAAGTACTTCACTGAAATATGCCTAATGCAAGAGGAATGTTCTGAATTAATTCTACTTGGAGTAATTTGAATTTCTGTTTTTCTTTCATTGCTGTCTCTGCACTAAAACATTTTAAATGATGTGCTTTAGTTATTAGTTTTAAAGCTAAATATACATATTTGTGGGTGCTATTACAGTAAAAACCGTGCAGGGTAACTAACCCTTTGGCACTATTTCCTTCCATTACTTATCAGATCTGAGATTCCCTCCAAAAAAGCAAGAATTAAACCACATTAATTCTTAATGATGACAAATGCAATTTTTTTTTCAGAATTTTAATCCTAATATTTGAAAGAAAGAGACGTGTGAAATGTGCAGAGGTGATGGTCTCATGAATAACTTTTGAAGGCAGGGAATAGTGCTGTTATTTGCCATTACTCCATCAGGTCCGTGTCTGTATGTCCTTTACTATCTCCACACCTAGATGATGGCCTGGACGCATAGGTATCATGAATCCTGAATGCATTTGACATTCCCAAGTACACAGATTTATTTGATTAGTTAAGCATCTTGAGACCTAGGTTTGTACCCAGAAATATTGTTATGCTTATAACAAAACAATTTGCTTCTGCATTGTGAGACATAATTTATTTGGGGTCAATTGTTCTATTTAAGGGTATCTACTGATTTACACATTCATTTTATTGTCTCTGCTGCTGCTGCAGCTGTAATACAATACTGATACTAAATGTTCTGAATACAAAAGTAACCAGCTAAAAAGTTATTTTAATTCAGTTGTTAGCCCCAAACTTTTGATTTTTATTTAGACCATCTAATTACTCATTTATTCATTCAGCAAGAATTTTTAAGCACATACCATGTGCCAGGAATGGTTAGAAGGAGAAATGCCACAATAAAAAGTAAATATAACATGATTCTTTCTCTCTGAACATGTTAAATAATAAGAAGAAAAACTAATTAAAATGAAAGCAGTAAATCCTTGCAAGCACTCTGATAGATGGAAGTTTTTATGATACACAGTGGGTCTCCAAAAGAGGTCATTGTGATTTGCATTTCCAGTTTATAAAAGGGTTCCTAGAGGATGTATCCCTAATTGCAAATTATTTTTTCCAAAAACTGTGGCATACATATTTTAATGTTTTAATTTTAATACCATGGCCATTTAGGAGCCTGTGGGTGGCTCAGCTGGTTAACCATCTGACTCTTGATTTTGGTTCAGGTCATGATCTCACGGCTCATGGGTCCAAGCCCTGTATCAGACTCTGTGCTAACCATGCAGAGCGTGCTTGGGATTCTCTTACTCCCTCTTTCTCTGCTCCTACCCCCGACCCTCAAAAATAAATAAATAAACATTGAAAACAAAATGAATATCATAGCCATTTATACTTGCCAGATTTTTCATTTCTTCTTCTTAAACTACTCTATATTTAAGAGTTTGAATAATTAACAATTATATTTACAAAAGCCTACAGTTTGTTTGGCTTACTCTGTCTTTCTGTCCTCTACCCATCCCCAAGAAGATTGACCCTTGCAGCCTTCATCAAGAAGCCCACTTGGCTTTTGAGCCCACTATTGAGAGACACTTGCAAAAGAATCAGGGGACATAGGCGGATGGTGGATCTGGAAGGAAAAGCAGAAAAAAATTGAGAACTCTTTGAATAAAAAAAATCCCAGAAATGTATGCTCTTTAATACATGGTGATGTATTTATTTACTGCTTGCTCATTTCAATTCAGTTAGTACCACTGCACTAGTTTGTTAGGGACATGCTTCATTAGGAACAATACAGAAAACAGAATAGTCTATGAGTTTCTAGAAACAATGTTTTCTTCTTTCTATGATGGCTGTCACACTTCTTTTTTTGCTTACCAGACACTGAGCAAATACTTACCTTTTTTTTTTTTCTATTTTGCCCTTGTTGGAGGTGCCTGAAAGAGGAAATTTCGTGTATAAGCATTTGCTAAATGTGTTGATTTCCTCTGCTGGGGATTTAGATATTTGTTTTATGAAGTATTTGAGCTTTGTTCTTTTGTCTTAAGGTAAATCCATCAAAGTGTACATAATGTTACAAATGAAAACAAACAAAATATCTTGGAGCACTTTTTATGATAATCCATACACCTTAACCAAAAAAGATTAACCAAAAAAAAAAAAAAAAAAATATATATATATATATATATATATATATATATATATATATATCTCAAAAGCCAAATGCTAAAGTTTTTCAAGAGCATTGATTAATAAATACTGCTATTATATAGCTATATGGCAATTACACATCTACAGTGAAGTCCCCCCTAGAATTTAATTTCTGAAAAAGAACTATAAGAATTCTCTAAAGCACTTGACCAAAAAAACCATCTAGTTGATTCCCACTTGGTCAGAAAATATTAATTGAGTGGATAGTATGTAGGAAGCTTTGTGCTAGGCTGTGTACATATAACAATGAATCACTTCAAGGTAGGTAGAGGAATGAAAAGGCATTTTCAAAACAAAGTGTAATGGAGTTAAATTAAAATACAGAATGCTATGGGAGCCATGAAAAGGTGAGTGATATATCAAACTTGAGTTTTGAAGGGGAAAAAGGAATTATCCAAGGCAAAGAGAACAATTTGAGGGAGAAATGTCGAGGCATAGGCAGAGGACTAGGAGTTGGGAGGGAGAGAGCTCAGTGCTTTTAAGCAGAGGTAGAAGGAGCTTGGTATGTCTGGAACTTGGGTACAATACCCAGAGGTTGGATGAGAGGAGGGTAAGCTAGAGAGGGAGGTGGTAACTCATGAAAAGTTTCCATTTAATATTAAATTGGGATTTATCTGCAAAGATGTTTGCTCTCAAAAAGAATTTTAAGTGGAAATGGAAAGAATTACATTTTTGAATAGCTATTCCAGAAGCTATGTGAAAATGTGTTTATTGTGAGGGAATTTATATCACCTTTTGTTGCTTGGTATCATTAGGCATTTTTCTATTTGCTTCATTCTCATCAGAATCTTCACTTACTTAGTCATAATGCATAACTTTCTCCCACCTCCTTTGTTGGCATGGAAGTATTCTTACTTGGCATATTTGTGTATGGAGGGTGAGCCCTAGGAATGAGGCAGTTAGATATGTATGTACCCCTTCCCCCTTTGTGCCATTTTATCATTCTTTTTGTTAAAGAGAATGTCAGATTAGTATGGCTGCCTTTGTATCTGTTTTTACATGGTATTTTACTGTTTTTACAGTAGAGTATTGTTTGTTCTCCTGTGGACTATATATCCATATTTGTTTGAGATTAAGAAACTCTTTCCAGATGTGCCTCACTACTTATTCTATATTCTGTATTAGTTGTCCTCAAGAAACTGGTATCTTAAGTTGCTTTAAAATGTGACAATGTGCTAAAGTTTTAGTTAGACATTAAACAAATTCTATATGGCTTGGCTCCTGGCTAGTGCCAGGAGTCTATGTACAGAATGAGAAGCAGACAATCCCAGGCTCTTGCTAAGGAAATACACTTCTAGGTGTAAGGGAGACTTTACCAAGTCAAGGCATGCAAAAAGTGGTGGAAAAAGTCAAAAGCTCAGTTGAGTAAATGTGAAGGGTAGAGGGGTTTGTTGGGTGCAATTGAAGAAGGAAAAGAGATCTATCTATACATGACCTAGAAAAGAGTTGACCAGTCTATAACCTGTCCAAGACAGTAAGCTATTTGGCTTATCTCCAATATCTAAAAGTAGAAGATCAGAGTTACTAAGTCAATAGGTTAGGCACTGCAATGGAAAAGTCACAGGATTCTAGCTGAAATACACACTTCTCTGATGATAACAGAGAACCCAGCAACAGTTATAATGTTGGAATTTGTCCAAGATATCCATCATAGTGCAATCACATCTGCTGCCTTTTCCACTTGCACAATTCGTGAAATTAAAAAAAAAATCTTACTCTTGCAATGAAAGAGCAGGGAGTCTGTACTGTTTGGAGGTGCTCCAACATTGTTCTCAAATTGAGCTTTCTTTTTTAGTCATCTCTAACCCATTGGGTAAATATATATATGAACTTCTTTCCTAGAGCAAATGTCTCTTTTCTCTTTTGGATTCAAGGATTACCGACAAAAGCAAGTAAGTTACTTTTGTCTTAGATTTTTTTCCCAGTGATTCCTGCTTCACAAGCTTTTTTTCTGTTAGCAGTTTTTTGAATTTCAGCTTTGTTTCAACTGTAAAGCTCTTTGAATGGGAATCCTAGAGCCCCTCCATACTAACATGCCATCAGGATCCAAGATATATGTGAATAATAGTAAGTAAGAACTTCAGCTGTGCATTCCAAAATCTATTAACCTGAAATAAGGTAAACAATAAGAGCAAAACTGCTTTTGGACACAAAATTCTGTATGAATTGAAATCTAACAACTACAAAACCCAGGGGCACCTACGTGGCTCAATCGGTGGAGCATCCAAGTCTTGATTTTGGCTCATGTCTTGATCTGAGGGTTGTGGGATTGAACCCCGCATCAAGCCCTGTGTGTAGGGCTCCACACGGTGCATGGAGTCTGCTTACGATTCTGTCTCCCCCTCTGCCCCGCTCCCCTGTTTGCACGTGCTCTCTCTCTCTCTCTCTCAAAATAATAATTAGAAACCCACATAAATAATTACCAACAGAACTAATCACTGAAGTTATTATTAATGGATAATTCTATTGTTTAACTGTATGCATTATGTGTAGAAAAAATGATTTTTTTCTTGTTTTTGTATAATGTTACCAGAATTTCACAAAGATGTTGAACACACACATATTTGCACACACGCACACACACACACAAATTTATAGTGAATGCCCATAAGTTTGAGTTAAATCTGTGAACAGCTTTACTCTAATAAAATCCCTTTGGGACTTTGATTCATACTTGGAAAGTGGCTCTCGGTTGGATGCTATGAAACTGAATTTCAGAAAAACTGGCAATATTTTCCTTTGAAAGCTTGATTATCTTTTCTGTGGCAATACCTCTTTTGAATTATCTGATAATTTCTCTCTCATTTTCTTCCTATTATTTCTCCCTCCTTTAAGTAAAGACAGACAACTACACATACTTCCACAACCTCACACCCAATGCAAAGAATACTTACCTTCCAATTTTATTTCATCTGGTTTTGTTTGCACGTCGGATCAATATTTGGGGCCCTGACCATTTTATGTATTCTCCTGTGAGTTACTCCCACTTTTCTCTTCATCTTATATGTGTGTGGGTATGTGTGTGTGCTCAGTGAGGCTTAGAATTAAAGACTCTATTCTACACAATGCATCCACTCTATCAAGAGCCAAATTCTTATCTTGCTTTGAACCCTCAGGGATCATTGACTTCAAAAGAATATATTATGTTCCAAAGTGGCTCCATACAGCTGTAGAGGAAGGCATAAAATTGGTCCCGAGAGACTAGTTCCTCAATTCAATGTGATGTTATTCTGCTGCATACATAAGTAGCTCTGTCTTTCTCTCTGGTGCATGAATGTCTGTGTGTTTGTGATCAAGTGTACTTGGGCAAAAGAGAATTCTGGTGCCCCTTCTGTTAATATTCTCAAGTAATAGCAGAGATAATATCAAAATAAAAACTCATTAATATTTTGAACTAATATTTTGAACTGTTGTTGTTTTATGGTGTATGTTATCTTTGAAGTGTAAATAAGCAATAAGTCAGGTTAAAAATCAACAACAACAGATCCATGGTGCATAAATGGCCAATTCTGTAGGTGCCTTCCAAACTAAAAGGTTTCAGAATATCAGTTTACTTGTGGAATTGCAGTAATTATGAGAGGGTCTCAGGTATCAAATAAAAATCACATAGAAAATGAAAGGATCGTGTATGATCACTATATGTGTGAATCACTGTGTATGTGTGTGAATGCCACCACACACACACACACACACACACACACACACACAGATATATATCAGTTTGCTTTTATATAATTTCATAGTTCAGCCTGTTTTCAAAGAAACCTGAATTCCTACCTAGAGATGTATCTCTTTGAAACTTTCCCCTGCACAGTGTAAGTGTACAAAATCATTTGGGACTTATATTTTTCTGTAGCACTTTTTTTTCACAAAGTGTATATTATGTTTTAAAAGTGTTAAGCAAAAAGATAAAACAAGGTTTTAAGGTCAGATACATTTGGGAACTTTGGGAATAAAAAAATGCTAACCAAATTTCTTTTGTTTAGTACTTTGTAAACCTTCACTGTGCCACATTGTGCTGCAAAATAGGGTAAGGAGTATTCATCATTCTCAGAGAGTATTTGACCACAGAACCAAAGCCACTCCACTATCCCAGCCCTGCCTCAGTATTAGTTTGCCATTTTGCAGGGATTTTTGAACTTCTGGGTATACCATTACATTTAGTAAGGAGAATTTCATTTGATTCTTTTATAAATTTACCCTTCCACGTTTTTGAATCGTTTTGTTACTCAAAAATGAGCACCGCTATTTACTGTCAAATGCACCCATAGTTTTGCATTATTTGACAGTTTGGATTTGTGCTGGTGCATCAAGTTGGTGTTTTAGCCAATAGATAAAAAAGGAAGGCTTTCCAGCTCTAGACACTTAAACTTCTCTGGAATATTATGTATGGGCATAGCTAATGAAGCTAAACGTTGGCAGCCTCAGTTGTAAATATAAGAGCAATATTTTCTGGATATGTTGAAAGACATTGATATTTTTATTTATGCCCTTATAATTAGAGGTTAGATTTTAACTATCATTACCTATTCCTTCTTCTGTTGGCAGTATATGTGGGTATCCTATTAAATGTTGCTATTAGGTGAATTACAATCTTATTATCTAACCATGTTGGAATTTATAGTACACAAACCATTTTTTGGCACAGGTTGGATTGGTATGTAGAGAAAACACATTGCAGTGAGACAAAGATAGTTGTTAGTCCCAACTTTCTTCAGCTTTATGAATTAGGCATTAGTTGTATTGTCATTGCTCTTTACCAGTGTTTTTCTAAAGTACTGAAGAAACAATAGGATAGCAGAACAAATAAAGTTCTTTTAGTGGGTCAGATAATAATTATGAGGCTTCTGCATCGAATTTCCAAATGTATACTTTGTAACTTCCTGGATTCAAAGTGAGCAAAAAAGCAGTTTTATGTTTCTTGCCTGGAAAAAAAAAAACCAGTGCAATATGAAACACCATATGAAATGACTTGCAAAGCACTTTTCCTTCCTTCTGATTATGATTTAAAAGAAGTTACATAATGGTGCACCTGGGTGGCTCAGTCAGTTAAGCATCTGACTTTGGCTCAGGTCATGATCCTAAGGTTCGTAAGTTTGGGCCCTGCATTGGGCTCTGTGCTGACAGTTCACAGCCTGGAGCCTACTTCAGATTCTGTGTCTTCGTCTCTCTCTGCCCCTCCCCTGCTCATGCTCTGTCTCTCTCAAAAAATAAACACTAAAAAAAATCCTTTTAGGTTGTTACATAAGCACTAATTTTTGATAGAACAGAATCCTATTTATTGGAATATATTTGCATGGAGACATGCAAAAAGACTTAATTCTGAATCTTGGTGGTTCTTTGAACGGTATGGGCAGAAATTTTATATGTGAAATATCTAGTGTAAATATTTCTCCATGTTTATTAAATTATACTTCATTATCATAGTGTTTCAAGTCTGTAAATTTTGTTAAATTGTATATATTGTCACACTAAAAGAGGACTCATACCAGAAAACAAAAATAAATTAATTAAAAGAAGCCTAATTTTTTACCCTCTTATATAATTCCACAACTTTTATCATTTCAGTCAATACATTAATAATAAGACATGTTAATCAGTTCCTGGAAATCCATAAATAAAGCAAAGATAAAGACAAAAGTTGGGTGCTGTGCTAACGTACAGACACAACTTAAGAGTAAGATAAATGGTTTCAGAATACGCCTTTCCTATGTTTTTTGCTAATTCCACAGTATATTTCTGGAAAAAAATTGAGCATTTGCTTGAATTTTACAGTTCTGTTTCACATTTCTTTCAGGAAAATAATGGCAGCACATGAAAACATACTTTTAAATTTGTTGAAAGAAACTTAGAGATTACAGACAAATTACCTAAATTAGAAATTGGTGAAATGAAATTTTAAAAAGCATTTAGCAGAGCATATCAAGTAAGTGTGCTGTGTTACTATGGATGTCTGCATATTTGATTTGAAGACTAAGATGAATATTTTATACTGATGCCTGTGGTTTGGAATTTTCTGCAAAATAATTGTTATTTTTGTTACCATCAGAGTAATTCTCTACTAGTAGTTGTAGCACTAATATAGTAGTGACATCACCAACATTACTATTATTTGTCATAAAACTTATGTGAGAACTCTTTTGAAGATCAGGAAGTTGTTTTTTTTATATTAGAGCCCATAAAGCCAAATTAAGAGATACTTAAATGACCATGTTTGAAATCCAGATAGATTGTGACTTAACTATGTGAATAATCTCACATTTTAAGATCTCTTTTAGCCAGAGCTCTGTCGTGGCGGCATGAATCTATTGCAAAACAAATTAGGCAACGAAGTCCAAAGTGTAGCAGCACCTTTTTCTTATTATACGTCCCTCCAAAGGTATTAAGAACCTACTTAGAACAGAAGAGTAAGTCCCTCTGTTGTATGATTGCATGAGAGGACTTTAATAATATGATATTCTACATAATAGATGCTGTAGTTATATTCCCATTTTAAGGACCAGTGCTTTTCCTTTAAAGACCTTCACACCCCGTGGGATGTGCCAATAGCCATTTTTCACTGTCTGCTGTGTTGAAGTCCAAATACATGTTAAGCTGTCATTTATTTCCATAAACTCACAGGTGAAATCAGTTAGCATTTTATCTTAGAAATATATAACTATCATGTTTTACTTAAAGGGGATAACTGCAGTCTATAGAGCACACAATCTGTGCTGTTTTCCCAAAGTTCTCAAGAACATGATAAAAATAAGAGAAAAACACTCGAGGCGCCTGAGTGGTCCAGTCAGCTAAGCGTCAGACTTCATCTCAGGTCATGATCTCATGGTTCATGAGTTTGATCCTCGCATCAGGCTCTGGGCTGACAGCTGTGGAGCCTGCTTTGGATTCTGTGTCTCCCTGTCTCTCTGTCCCTCCCCTGCTCATTCTCTCTCTCTCTCTCTCTCTCTCTCTCTCTCACACACTCTCTCAAAAATAAACATTAAAAAAAAGACAAAGAGACACTCTCTTTATGGATATCCATATTTTTGTAATAGCATCAAGGGGATAACTTTTAAAATTTAGAATAATTATTTTCTTATGACAACAATTTTCTCCAGGGGATTACTTTATTTTTGTAATAGCATCAAGGGGATAACTTTTAAAATTTAGAATAATTATTTTCTTATGACAAAAATTTTCTCCAGGGGATTACTTTTAGTAACAACCCAAATTTAAGATATAATTACATTAATAAAATATTAATTTATAACAATTATTATAAGAGAAAACTTGATGTATTTATAGACATAAATCTTAAATTCTCATTTTATCTCATTTAAATTGTTAGTTTAAAATAGAATCTCATAAATATCTAATCACTATGTTTTTTACAAGATAAGATAAGTCAGAAAGTTTTTCTTTAAGATACCCTGACTGGGGACGCCTGGATGGCTCAGTCTGTTAGGTGTCCGACTTCAGCTCAGGTCATAATCTCACGGTTCGTGGGTTCGAGCCCCACGTTGGGCTCTGCTGGCAGCTCAGAGCCTGAAGCCTGCTTCAAATTCTGTTTCCCCCTCTCTCTGCCCCTCCCTGGCTTGTGCTCTGTCACTTTCTCTCTCTCAAAAATAAATAAACATTTAAAAAAAATTAAGATACCCTGACTGCATGCAGTAACTATAAACAACTTCATCTACTCAGTATTTGAAAACAGCCCATTAGGAAAATATATATATGAAGAAAAAAGAATGAGACTAGATTTAAGCAACAATTCACAGCCAATTGAAAACAGCATTATTGACATCTTATGACTTCTCATTAAGTTACCATGGAGAAAATATTTAGAAGTCCATCCCACAATCTATAATATTATAGAACCTCAGTGCAGTTTTAGAAAATAAAGTGCAAAATAGTCGTAAACAAATAGACTTTTAAGCTGTGAGACACACACATACACGCACACACATGCACACACACAGAAATTCTTTTGTAAATTTTATTCAGACTATTTCAATGGTGGAAGCTGGTGAAAATCAATATCCTTTTGTCAATTAGGAATGTTTGCTACAGCATTATAAAGGAAACTGAACTAGAGCTCAGTGTCTTTATTCTTTACCTGTGCCTGACCACGCTGAGTTGCAAGGAATATATGAACTCCTTAAAATGTATTTTAAAAAAAAGGTGTATAATACATTTTCTGGATTGGCCATAAAATTTTTAAACATGTCTTTGTAATCTCTAAATTAAGCACCACTTTTCAGGCCACATAATCTTACTGCACTGATAACATCAGCAATATGGCTTCGTTCCCTACAGACAATATGAGACAAGGTGGTAGGTAACAGGCTGTAGTAACTTGAACTCTTGGCCCTGAAGAAGCACGGATTTCTACCCAGACTTCATAGATTTCCTAAACCATGGATTTATTTTTCTTCATAACACTTATCATACCTCACATATTATAATTTATGTTTGTTTATTGTGTCCACTAGAATAAAATTTTTAGAGAAAGACACTTCTTTTTTGTTGTTGTTGTTTAATTGCACTATCTCCAGTATCTAGAAAAGTGCTTGATACATGGTTGGTGTGCAGTAAATCATTGTTCAATGAGGGCAGGAATCTCTATTCAAGAAAGTTTACTGGAGAACACAACATGGTAATTCATGATCACAAATAGCTTGTAACAACATGATGTTGCAAAACTTCTTTAAAATCAAAGTATTTTAAAACATATTGCAAAGGAAAAAGCCAGTAATAACTGAAGGCCCATTATCTACAGAGGAAATAACATACAAGGGAAATTCTGACCGCGATATATCTGGAAACAGTTCTGTGGTAGCTTGTCTTCAATATGGCCATCATCAATTCCTTCTCTTCCTGTATGTGTGTGTGTATATGCATTCCCCCATCCAGCGCTAGAGTCTGTTCTTCCTTACCTTGAATCCAGGATGTAATTTGATTGACCAGTAGAATGAGCAAGACTAATATCCTGGGGCTTCTGAGGCTGGATTATTAGAAGCCTTGCATCTTTTACCTAGACATATTCCAATAAGTCTTGCTCTGGAGAAAGCAAACCAATGTGTAAGAAATCCAACTACCCTGAAACCACCATGTGGTGATAATCACAAGCTACATGGGCAGACTCAATATATTAAGATGCCATGTGGAGAAAAAAAGAGAGACCAAGAAGTATTGGGGCACGAGACATTTGAATGAAGAGGTCATTTTGGAATTGTGTCTTCTAGCCCCAGGTGCCCAGCTGATACTGTCAGGGATCAGAAACAAACTACTCAGCCAAGATCTTCCTGAATTCCTGACCCACATATCAAAAGCAAATAAAGTACTTATTTTGAGTCTCAGAATCTTGGGGTAGTGTGTTACCCACAAGGAGATAAATGGAGCAAGTTCCAACACCGTTACTAGAAAGCAGAAAAACCAACACTTCACTTCCAACACAGAAGAGGTTGGTGTATTTCATTCAGGTTCCATTATGCAGCATGTGCTAACTATACTGGAATTTTTGACACAGATTTAACTGAGACCGTTCTGGTTCAAAGAGCAAACTACAAAGAAATGACTGAAATAGTTGGATTATTGGGTCAGGGAATGCATCATAGACTCAGATATTGCTTTGACATATATTTTTATCTTGTTGTCTTATTTTCCTGCATCATTTAGATATAATATTCATAAAAGAGGCCCATTGCCCTGTACTGACTCTGCTAATGTTTTATTTATGATATGAAGGTCTCTCTTTGCCTTTTAGCTGGGCACTACAGGGATATTTCAATGAATTTTTAATCTTCATTTTTACCCTCCCTTAAAGCAGAGCTACAAGTGTCTCACAGACAGCTATGCTGAGCAACCAGGTATTTGTCAGACTGCCACATGAGTCATTTTTTTCAATGACAAAGCAGGTGGCTGCCCTGGAGGAGAACATAAAAGGAATCTCAGTAATCATGTCCTACTTGAGTTGCCTATATACTGCTGACTCAACAGCTGGCTCTGTCCAGAAGAATACAAGGCAGGAGATAAAATATAAACTAAAAACAAACAAATGAAAAGAAATGTAATAAAACCACCACTGAAACAATAACCACTTATTTCCTTTCAAAGAATTATTTCTTATAATGCATGCTTTACATGAAAATGTATAAAATAAATTACAACAGAAATCTTTATACTTTACAGGACATTGAATCTGGTGTTTCATCAACAAAAGCTGCTGGGGAAAATGCAGTCACATAGTCCTCAACTCCTTTCTTATTTACTGAATGGAATATCTAAGCCCAAAACAGTTCTAAAAGTTTTGAATTGGATCTTGGTCCAAGATCTACATCAGGAGTTTCCAGGCCTCATATTTACCACATGATTTGCTGATGGCATCATTACATAAAAGAAAATGTAATTTCTGAAAATACCTGCAATTAGATACTGAGCAGACGCATGTCATTCTCTTCTTCAATCCAACGGTAGACAAGAAAAGTCCCTCTAGTGGCATGTGGGGGCTTCTTAACAATCACCAGTGCCTGTGAACTTGTCAGTAGGCTTCTTCAACAGAATCATTTTGTTTCTGATAAGATGAGACACACATTCTTAAGAAGAAAAAAAAGCTATGTAATTATATGAAAAAGTTGGAATTCCTGGATAGGTAATAAAATATGGAGAGATTCAGAGATCTCCTCTTCCATAGATCACCAAAGTAAAGGAAAAAGAACCATTGCGTTAGTAGAGACCATTGATAGGATTACATCCCCACCTGAAACTAGGAAATAAACCTATGGCTGCGCTGAAGACCTTCTCTTTGGGAGTGACCACCAGAAAGTCTTTGACATTATGAGACAAGAAGACAAGTAATAGGTACCAGGGAGGAAGAGTGAGGGCGAATAAGGGAAGGGGGCACCAGGACCATGAATAAAAGGCAAAATGAGAGTTGAACATTTCTACCACTGACAGTCTGAAAACAAATCGACAGAAAGCATACCTGCAAGATAACGAAATAATTTTGAAGTTCCCATGGTATAGTTATCAATGCCTGACAAAGTAGTTTTCAGACCTGATCATGAATCCTGAATCTTCACATTATTGTATAAATAGGTATACAACTTGATACGGGTATACATTGTAAAATAATAAGCACCATCAAGCTAATCAATACATATATCACCTCACATGGTTACTTTGGGGGTGTGCTGCATAAAAGCACTTAGGAGCTATTCTGCCAGAAAATTTCAAGTATAGAGTACAGTAATGTTCCTTGTAGTCACCACACTCTACATTAGATCTCCAGAACTTACTCATCTTGCATACCTAAAATTTTGTACCTCTTGACCAACATCTCCTCATTTTTCCCTCCTCCCAGTCTCTAGTAACCAGCATTCTGCTTCTATGAGTTTGATAGTTTGCCATCACTTCTGAAACTAAATCAATCCTTACTGCTTAGATAAGAGTTTGCTTTTCTTTACCCAGCCTTCTACTGTTGCTTCTACAAACCAGCCATACTGGCCACCTCAACATCAGCTGACTTTCAGTCTCCTGCTGTTTCACTACATATACATATATTTACTATTCATTACACCTAGAACACCTGTCTGGTGTCCCATTCCTGCTTAATTTTGTCAGTGCCCCACATACACAACTTTACCTGTGTAAATTTGTTTCCTTTTTCGGTTTTCAAAGCATCAAGTAAAGTCATTCCGTCGGAAAACTTCACCAACCCTCCCAGAAGAGGTTAGCAACCTATTCAAATGTTTATATTTAAATTCTTGGCTGTGTGTTAGTTTTCTCACAATGTGGGCCAGCTCCTTCCCACATACTGCTAGGTTCCTTCATTTTGGGGCAAATGTCTGAACATAGCACTCTTTGCATTTCTGTGTATATATTTAAGCTTTGTCAACATACCATTGATTAGGGAAGGTTGTAGCTTTGTATTAGGGCTTATTAAAATTCAGTACAGCACATGTCTGCTCATGTAAAAATGTAGAAGTAATATCCATATACAGAACCCAAATGCCATGCTCAATTAAATACCAAGCACAATCCCAGCACATCTGCTCGGTACATGCTCTGGTCACAGCCTAATAGTCAATTGTACGATGACAAATAAATGCAGAATATATCATGTTAAGATAATTTTGTATTTTAGAAAATCTTAGTTTTAAATTTTGAGCCTTTGTGCTTGGATTTTTTTTTTTTTTATCATGGAGAGTAATCAGCAATTCCTTTGATATCATTAGTGATCTAACTTGAAACAAAAAAGTCTTATTATTCTTTTAAGCTGCTTTATCATTTTAATTAAAGAGTACAAACATAAGCCATTAAAAACACAACTTCTTAACCTGTGAATCAGAATTTCTCCATGGTCTATAAACCAAGAAGAACCAATCCATTATATTACTTTTTCTATCATCTTTAAGTCTGGATCTACATTTTTATGTATAGCTAAAGAATCTCATTTTTCTTGATAAACTCTTTTGTGTATAAATACTTTGCCTTTAAATTTATAAACCAGATTTACAAAATATCTCTTTAAATGTATAAACCATATTTATTTATCAAAATACAACGATTCCAATTTGTGGTGAATATGAACTTTTCCCTCCAACCTGGGATATAAAAATGACATATCTCCTTTTTTTCTTTAAAATTATATTTAAAAAAATTTTTTTAATGTTTATTTCTGAGACAGAGAGAGACAGAACATGAGTGGGGGAGGGGCAGAGAGAGAGGGAGACACAGAATCAGAAGCAGGCTCCAAGCTCTGAGCTGTCATCACAGAGCCTGACACAGGGCTCAAACTCACGAACCGTGAGATCATGACCTGAGCCGAAGTTGGTCGCTCAACCGACTGAGCCACCCAGGCGCCCCAGCTTTAAAATTATATTTTAAACAAAATTATATTTAATCTGTTTTATGTCTCCAAACCCCTGATGGGAGGAAATTAGATTTCAGTCACTATTGGGCTTCTCTCCTCTGTGGAGTCAAACATCCTGAAGTTATTGTCACTATTGATATACTTATGGTCCATGTGGTTCTCTAAAGGGAGACAGGTCCACTGCCTACCCAGGAAATCTGCTGAGATTAAGACTGGCCTCCATAGGGTGTCATGCCACCTTTCCCCTAACAGAGAACAAGCAGGAGGAAGCACAAAACTGCTTATGGAATCCACAAAATCCTGTCCCTTTCACCGTCTGGGTTGAGTTTCTCAAATGCTCACTGAAATTTGTCCTTAGATTTTTTGTTTTTTAAGACTCAGGGGTGAAATTTAAAGGATCCCTTTCCCCAAAACCAACAATAAAACTGGATAAAATTGTTGATAATAATTGAGAGCTCTTGAAGCTGACTAAATATAAGCAATACATTGAGAAGTATTTTTTTTCAAGAAAAATGACTCACCTTTGAGTTAAGAACAGTGGGAATCAGGAGCCTTCTTGCCAGGGGCTGCTTTCACCAACCACTTTCCCCGCCCAATGTCCAGATCAGTAGGCACAGTGACGCCACCAGGAGGAGACAGCCCGTGGAAATCTGTTGCTTCACTGAGAGGGGGCAGACTTGATTTTGTGCAAAGGGCAGAGAGGTCATGCCCCATAGTGTTTGTGAGTAAAAATGGCAAAATTGGTAGGAAACGGACAAGGAAAGCTGACAATGCTTCTAAAATGAGATAATAGTTGTCCTTAGAGTGAGCAGTAAACTGACCGAGCCGGAAACTTAACACACAAATCCTAGAAATGAGAAGAAACAGCCACAGAGGGCTGCATACCAGCTTTCCATATATCCATGGCTGACTTGGGGAAGCTAGTACATATACGGAAAGGAGATACGGACTTTGAAATACCCAAAGTCACGATTAAAAAGAAGAATAAAGAAGAACTATGAATAATTTAGACCCCTATCTAACACCATCTACAAAAATCAAATAGAAAACGTATCTTAGGTTAAATGTAAGGGTCAAAACTATATTACTTCTCATAGCAAACAGAAGAAAAAAAATGAGACTTTGGATTACACAAAGATTTCTAAGATTTCTTAGATTTCTTAGAAATAAAAAGACAATCTGTAAAAAGACCAAAACAATGGGCCTCATTAAAATTTTTATTCTTCAAGAAACACTGTTATGCAGGTAAAATATAAGGTACAGACTGGGAGAAATATTTGCAAATCATGTATCTGATAAAGGATGTATATTCGTGGCACCTGGGTGGCTCAGTTGGTTGAGCCACTGATTCTTGATTTCCACTCGGATCATGTTCCCAGGGTCTTGGGATCAAACCTCGTGTCAGGATCTATGCTGAGCATGGAGACTGCTTAAAATTCTCCCTCTCTCTCCCTCTGCCCCTCTCCCTCGCTCATGCTCTCTTTCTCTAAAATAAAACAAAAAGGATGTATATTCATAATATGAAAGAAACTTTACAATTCACTAAGATGACAAGCAATCCAGTTTAAAAACGGGCAAAATATTTTATAACACATTTCACGTAAGGGGATATATAAATGGCTAATAAACACATGTAAAGGTGTTCAATGTAGTCAATACTCATTTTGTCATTTTGCCCAAAAATTCATTAATAAAATTCTAATGAAATACTACTAGACATCCACTGGAATAGTTAGCATCAAAAAGTCTGATGGTAGCAAGTGTTGGCAAAAACATAGAGAAAATGGAACTTTACACAATCCTGGTGGGGATGTAAAATGGTACAGATGGCTTTGGAAAAGATTTTGGCAATTTCTTAAAAAGTTAAATTAATAATAAGCTTAATTCCATTCTTAAGAGTATGAGTTATCAAAACATATATCTAAACAGTCTTCTATGCAAATGCTCATAGCAACATTTTTCTGAAGCGCTAAAAACTGGAAACAATCCGGGGCGCCTGGGTGGCTTAGTCGGTTGAGCCTCCGACTTCAGCTCAGGTCATGGTCTCATGGTCTGTGAGTTCGAGCCCCGCATCGGGCTCTCTGCTGACAGCTCAGAGCCTGGAGCCTGCTTCCGATTCTGTGTCTCCCTCTCTCTCTGCCCCTCCCCTGTTCACACTCTGTCTCTCTCTGTCTCAAAAATAAATAAACGTCAAAATAAAAAAAAAAAAAAAACTGGAAACAACCCAAAAATCTATCAATTAGTGACTAGATAAAGAAAATGTGGTATATCTATACACAATGAAATTTAATTCTGCGATAAAAAGAACAAATTGTTGGTACATGTTACAACATGAAAGAACCTAGAAACGTTATGCTAAGTGAAAGAAGTCCGGCACAGAAGACCATATACTGTGGTTCCATTTGCATAAAATTTTCCGAAAAGGCAAATCCCTAGAGATAAAAGTAGATTAGTGGTTGCCTGGAGCTGAGGAAGGAATGGAGATTCTGCAAATGAATACAAAGGAACTTTCTGAGTGATGGAATGGTCTACAACCTTACAGTATTTTTGCAATTATTGCAACTATAAATTTTGCTAAAAATATTGAATTGTGCATTTGAAATGGATATGTTTTATAGTATTTGAGCTATAGTAAAAAAATTTGATAAAAAAAACTAACTTCACTTCTCAATGTTCTTTAGAAAAGCAGATACTTGAGTCTTTTAAGGAAGTTGCTGATACTAAGATTAGTTAGAATATTCTGATCTCCTTTTGTATTACGTATTACATTTATGTGAAATTGGCTTATGCTATTTAAAAAGGAAGGAAACTAAATTAATTATAATTTATTTTTCAGTTTATGTTTTTAAACCTATTAACACTTATCTATAATAGTTCAGTGATGTAGTTTTGAAAAATGGAAACATTTTTGCTTTTGAAAAGAGAAGTAAATCATTTGGAAAACTTTCCAAAAAGGATTATCTATGCCTGACTTGACTAACACTTAAAATTAGGTTTTTGTTTTTAGTAGATTAAATCAACAAAACAAACTGCCTGTTTCTTCAAGTCATAGAAAATGACAAATTTGTTAACATAAATTGTAGGTGTATTTATTAATAAAGCTAATACAATTAGTATTTTCCTAGAATTCTCCACATTGAGAGTGTATGAATTGCTCTTAATTGTCGCATTGGAGAAACATCAAATCATTAAGCTCTTCCTTCAGGGCTTTTAGTGAGGGTGAGGTAATCTCCCTGTGCTTACTGATGAGGTCCTCCAGCTCCTTCCCCGACACCCCCAGCTTCCTCCCCTGCTTCTCCCTCTAAGGCCACACAGGTCCTCAGCTACATAATCTGCTCTCCTTAATCTTAAACTCCTAGACTCAGAACTGTGCTGTTGTTCTATACAATTCCTAAAATTAGCCCTGAGTTACACTATTGTGATATTGAAAATATTCTGATCTATTTTTTCATCATTGACTATGCTGAAATAGAGAACTACCTTCAATATTCATTCACTTAATCCTTTTTTACTAGGTTATAAAGCACACCTTCCTTTCTTGTTTGTTGTTTTGTTTTGTCAGGTAGTCACTATTAGAATACTCAACCCCAGCTTTCAGATAGCAGCCAAACAAAATAACCTAGTGTATCATTCTCAATATCATCCTCTCCTTTATTAGTCAAGTTTCCCCCACTGGTTAGCAAACTACTTATATTGTTAGAGACTTACAAGTTAAAAAAAATGTTGGGGCGCCTGGGTGGCTCAGTTGGTTAAGCGGCCGACTTCGGCTCAGGTCATGATCTTGCGGTCCGTGAGTTCGAGCCCCGCATTGGGCTCTGTGCTGACAGCTCAGAGTCTGGAGCCTGTTTCAGATTCTGTGTCTCCCTCTCTCTGACCCTCCCCCATTCATGCTCTGTCTCTCTCTGTCTCAAAAATAAATAAACATTAAAAAAAATTTTTTAATAAATAAATAAATAAAATGTTTATTTTTCTTGCTCATGGATCCAGAGGTGAAAGAGTGACTCTGCTTCTTCAGGCTTTTAGGTTTGTTCAGGTCTGCTTCCTGTGTCTCCATGATTCTGGGTCCAGTGGTTACTATGGAATAAGTTTCTCATTGATGATCATAAGAGAGCAGGACAGAAGACCAAACCAGGAAAGCGTTTTTAAAATCTCTCCCTGCATCATATCAACCGGCTACATCCATCTCGATGTGATGGGAATGTGTTTTCCATCCAGATGGGGATACATTGCAAATTTCCATGACTGAAAAGTAGGAGTGTACTGCACAGATTAATAATTGGAACGGCAAATCCAGTGTGTCACGAATCCCTTCGGCGGGAATCTATTAGCTCAGAACCAAGTGTGTGTATGTGTATATATAATGATCATATAATGTATATTATATTTATTTATTTATTTATTTTGAGGGGGAGAAAGAGAGAGCAAGTGGGGAGGGGCAAAAGGAGAGGGTGAGTGAAAGAATTTCAAGCAGGCCCCACACTGTCAGCACAGAGCCTGATACGGGGCTTGATCTCACGAACCACAAGATCACAGCCTGAGCCCAATCAAGAGTCGGACCCTTACCCGGCTGAGCCATGCAGGTGTCTCCAAGTATGTATATCTTGACTTTCATCCTTCTCTTCCTTACGGAAGTTTATGTCTATAAAAATACTTTGCCAGTCCTGTTCTATCAGTTACCTATTGCTGCTTTATGTTTTATATGTAATCACAGCCATCTCAGTGCCGTGCAACAGTAAACATGTATTTCTCACCTACGTGTTTGCACTTGGCCGGGACAGCTCTGCCTCAGGCTGTCCTGTCCCTCAGTGGGACAGCTAGGGTGGCTCTCTTTATGTATTTCGTTCTTGAATCAAGAGGGAGAGGCGGTGTCTACCTTCAATGTGTTTTTCTTATGGCATAGCAGTTGGGCAAGAAGGCAACGGAACTGCACAAGCAATACCAGCCTGTGCCCCTATTACGTTGCTAACATCTCATTTGCCAAAGCGTCACATAGCCAAGCTAGAGTGAAGGGGAGGAAAAAAGTACATCTGATGCCACATGAAGCTAGGCTGCCTTAGTCCCACTTAGTCGTTTCCTTAACATATACCCTAAGGCTGTGCCACTTACTTTTGATTTAGCATGCTATAGTTTTATTTAAAAACACTGAAATTTCTGGACCTCTGTATTCCCTCTAAGTTGCCCTTAAATTGGCCAGTTCCTTTTTGTGCTCATCTTCCTTCTGTTTTAACTTTCATGGTAGCTAGCTCATGCTTTCAAATCTTTGCATCCAGACTTTCTTGCCCAGTGTAGCAAGTTTATGGGTATATTGTCTGACTGCAGTTTACCACATATTTTGCCGCTACAGAATAGAGATTATAATTTTTGCAGCCTCTGGCAGAAGGGTTTTGTTTGTTTGTTTGTTTGTTTTTTGCCAAAATCCAATGTACTTATTTTAGGTTTTGTTATGACACCACCCCTATCCACACACTAAAATTGAAATTGGTCAAGGTTTGGTCAGGAAAACAGAAACCATTCTATATATTCTGACTTAATACAAAACTTAATACAGAATTAAGTTGAAAGAGCACAGAGGTCAGAGAGACTCAATGTGGGTCAGAGGATTTGACACTGAACCAGTTGGGAGCTGGTTCTCCCAAGCTAACCAGGTCATGTCTCTGTTTATTTATCCACCCACATCGCCTAGCTGCAACCTCTTCCAGAGAACAATGGGTTCTGCTTTTCACCTGCCTTCCAAACGTACATGAATTCCTCCTTTGAGCAAACAAACTAGAAAAATCAAGAGGATTCTGGGAAACATAATAATCAGCCTTACAATTTGGTGGAACTGAGTTGACATCAGAAAATCCAGTTTGGTCATGTTTTCACAAATGGACACGTGGATCTGTGAAATTTAAATGTTGAGTTTCTCACTTGGAAATCTCTAGGCACTCTAAATTAAATCACAGTGTTTATGCATGTACACCAAGGATTTAGGACATCAATTTGGAATGAAAGGGACTACAGAAGAAATTATGGGACCCATAGATACACATTTTAAAATGACTGTTTTCTCTCTTGAGAAGACTTTTACTGAAGCCATTATATCAGTTACCTAATATATGAGTCCCGTCTTTTAGTAGCAGTGAAAAAATCAAACATCACTACCAGTGTACCAAAGATATCTTTGAATGGGTTTATTTCCTATTCTCTTTCTATCTTGTTTAAATGTAATATTTAAATTTAAGAACCAATGTGAAAGTATTATTTGGGATAAGTATACCATTAATCGACATAAAACACGTTTATTTGTATGAGCTTGAAGATATTTCCTGATGAGAAAATTTGATTGTGAAATTCCTTAAAAAAATATATGTCTGCAGGGTTAGTATTGATAATCTTGAAACTCATAACTGGAAATTTGGGAAACAAGAATAAAAATGGAAAATTAGGGACTTTATGAGCATCCTGTATACTTCATGCCTCGTAGTGACAAATAAAAGTGATTATAGGTATTAAATATTGGTTTATACTGAGGGGTAGGAGAAGAAGTTTCAAACTAAATACTAAAACATGTGAATTTTGGTGTTTTTTTTTTCACTAAATGTGTCATTTGTAGTAGTTGGTTAACCTAAGACTTGCTTTCCTAAATTTTTAAAATAAAAGATTGAGACTAAAATGACAATTTTCTATTTCAAATCTATAGTTAATGAAATACTAAAAATATTTAAGGATATAATTTAAGCTAGGAAAAGATTAAAGGTAATCCAAATATTTCTATTTTTTATTACTATCTGAAAATTATCCCCACACTTAACTATTTAAAACAACAAACAAACATTCCTTATTTCTCACTATCTTGGGGGTCAATAGAGCAGGTTTTTTTTAAGTTTATTTATTTATTTTGAAAGAGAGAGAGAGCAGGGGAGGGACAGAGAGAGAGAGAGGGAGAGAGAAAGAGACTCCCAAGCAGGCTGTGCACCATCATCACAGAGCCCCATGTGGGGCTCAAACTCATAAACTGTGAAATCATGACCTGATCTGAAACCAGAAGTTGGGTGCTTAACTAACTGAGCCACCCAGGCACTCAGCAGAGCAGTTTTTCAGGTCTGGGCTGGTTTGTCTATGATGGCATCCATTGCTTGTTTGGTAGTGAAAGGCTTGTTGGTTTGGGGGACAAGTTGACTCAGCTGAGATGGTTTAATTCTATTGCACATGGCTCTCGTTCTCCAGTATGTCAGCCCAGGCTTTTTCATGTGGCAGTCATCAGGTTCAAATATCAGCAAGAGAAGGCAATGCCAAATGAGTGTTCTTCAAGCTTCTGCTTGTATCAGATTTGCTATTTTCTTATTGACCAAAGCATATCATACAGTCAAGCCTACTTCCAGACATGGAGAAATTGATTCCCCTTCTTAAAGGAGGGAGTGGCAAAATCACACTGCAATGAGAATATGAATACATGAATGGGAAGAATTTGTGACCCATTTGTGACCCATCCATCCTATTCTCTAGCCAAACTGAGCTATATAATTTTTTTTATATATAATTCATATAATCTTCCAAGTTTTGGTTCATTCATATATTTCTGTGCCTCTAAAACTTTCTCTTGTATTTATAAATTCTTGCCGTTCTTACCTCTTGTAGAGTATGGAGTTACTTAGCAACTTGCAGGTTTTTATTGGCATGAATAGAGAAAATAAAAAAGATGAGACAGAGCCTGGATTTTGCAGGCGTTGAGCAGGCTTCACAAGAGAAGACCTATGCTAAAGGGTAACATAAGGATGCTAGATCCAGAGAGCTCATGAGAGTATCTTGAGGCAAATGATGGGCACAGGAAAAAAATGTGCAAAAATAAGCTATTTTCTTCTTAATTTTATTGAGACATAGTCTTTTCTTTGACAATGCAGTTGAGGAATGAGACTACCCACATCAAGAACAGTGTGTGTTAGAATTTTAACACACAGACATTAAAAGATTTGTTGTAGACACATGGTATGCTCTTATATTTAAAACTTTGTGGAAAGAAGTCATTTCATAACAGAGTTATGAAAATATAGGAGTCTATAAAAGGGAAATAGCTTAACCTACAGGATGCTTGTTAGTTTGGACCAATAAGGTCATGAAATGCAATCCAAATTTTACAAAATGATTACATTTTTGTGCTCTTAAGGACAGAGTTTATGTTTGTTTGTTTATATTTCTGAATGTGTGAACCCACGAAACTAGAAAAGACATTTGGAAAAACAGTAAGACCTTTCAGTTTCCTAAAATACTGTCAGTATTGTAAATGATATTAAAAGCATGTATAAATCCTATTTATTTTTAAATATTTACATTATGCAAATATGAATACTTTACAGATTACCTTCAGCCTAGGTTTTATGTTTACTTTGATTGGACAATTTTAAATGATCTTCAAAGTCACTTTGATTTGTAATTTTCTACACTCCTCAAAACTTAATAAAACTTTCTTTGGCTTTAGAGCTAGTCAAACACATTATTTAGACTACCAATTAAATATGCAAATATTTAATCAAATATATTATTAACCCAAAGTTTTAATCCAGATCACTTAAATAATGTCATATTAATTCAAGGATTTTATAAAAAGTATACTGTCCATCCCATGGAATATATAAAATTTCAAAACTATTGCTCATAAAAATTAGAGAAGAATATCAGGGAATAGTTAAAATAAAATTTTAGGTGCTCAAGTGTTTGGATACCTTTGTATATGTGATTGCCTATATGACTTCTAAATATTTAAAAGTCGTGTAGTAGAAACAACATGTGCTTTTTACCAACTACAAGTAAGTGGCAATTCCACCACATAATAGATGTTTGATTTTAGGCAAAGTATCACTTCTCTAAACGTTAGTATCCTTTTTTTTTTTTTTTTTCTCTGACATAGTGTTAGCGGGGAGGGGCAGAGAGAGAGAGGAAGATACAGAATGTTCAAAGCAGGCTCCAGGCTCTGAGCTGTCAGCACAGAGCCTGGGGGCTCAAACTCAGGAACCATGAGATCATGACCTGAGCAGAAGTCAGATGCTTAACCGACTGAGCCATCCAGATGCCCCTAAACTTTAGTATCCTTAAATTACATGAAGACTGTAGTAATACTAGCATTCAGAAAGTTTTTTTTTTCTGAATGAAATAATTTAATACATGGTAAAGCTCTTTGAAATTGCACACAAATACATAATTTTAGCTCTACTCTGTATATCTATACAAAAGGAACAATATATGAAGAATACCTAATTTTTAAATGCCCATAGTAATATTCAATAATAATTATAAGTATCATTTATTTTATGCTAACTTTGGTCCAGACACTGAACAAAGGCTTTAAAATTATCTTTAATCTTCATCATGTCCTTATAAGTAATCTTTACACATTTACAGTTGAAGAAATAGAGCTACTTATCAGTTGTGGAACTAGATTTTATTTCAAACTTTGCCACGTTCATGTATCTGATTTTGACCATTATGTCAGCTTTTCCAATGTCTAGTCTTGGAATAAATGGGTAAATATAGTTTTAAAGCACTCTAACCTATGTTTTTTAAAAGTAATACACAAATTGTATAATATATTAAAGTTTCTGAGACACTAAAGTTTCTGAGATATGTTGTAATAAATGTTATTTAAGTGTATTTGAACCTGAAATTCCCGAATGAATTGATTAAATTATTCTTTTATCGCGTTCACTTCAGCTTGTCATTTCTTCGTGCGTGGGTGCATGGTTATGTACCCATGTGTGTGTTACTGCAAGGGAGGGCTTCTATGTCATACTGTATTCAAACCTCATGAGTTGAAGTTCTAATTATAAAATTTAAATATTTATATTTAATCTGGATGTTCAAGTTATTTGCTTCTAATCTGGTGTCTTCCTTGGTATATGCATGTGGCTTTAATCGTTGCATAGTACCATGTGTAAACTTTTCCCCAAATTTGCATTTGAAGATCATTCCTATGAGACTGTAACTAAAAATGCACTTCCTTTAAGAAAGATGTGTTAGATTTGTCAAGAAACCCTGTAATGTGTGTGTATATATATATATATATACATATATATATATGTATATATATATATATATTTTTTTTTTTTTGTGTGAGCCCATTTTATTACTTGATGTTTTTTATTTTTTTTTATGAAGTTGCTTCATGATTTTAGTACTGGCAGTTTTATTCTGAAATATCACTGTTTCATCTACACTTGGGTTTCTGACCTTTGTCAGTAATGCCTTTTAAGTAGCAGTCTTGATATGGTTGGATGGGAGAGGACAGAAAGTGGCATATCTGGAGGATTGCAGATGGAAAGTAGTCTGTAGGGTTTGATCAAAGCTGATGGGTGGAGATTGACTGGCAGACTTCAAAAGAGGTAATAAAGTTGTTTTGGGCAATAATACAACACTGAATGGATATAACACTTTCTTCATATCTTTGTTACATAAAAAAAGAAAGTAGTTTGATTCTACTATTATGTTTTTCACTCCAGCAATACCACTCTCCTTAAATTATTACACATTTATATCTTGCTATCTGATAGAGTACATTTAAATATTCCTTTGGAAAATTTCTTGGCTATTCTTTCATTACTTTTTGCCTATATAAGTTTCAGAACCTATTTGAAAATTTCATGGTAAATGTGATTGTATTGTATTAATAAATTAGTTTAGGAAGAACCAATATTTTTTACTGTGGGATATTACCATTCTAATGTTATATTTATATACATCTCATATTTGATATATTTTAATGTATTTTCTAATGAAATTTTTAGGATTTAAAATTGAAACTAGTATTATCACAATTATCCATAAGCATATGTGTCATAAACGAGATATATTGCATGGTGACGATTATGTTTATTCACTTTCCTGTATTTACATTGCTTCTCTTATTTCATTTAACTCTAGGATTTTTTACACAGGCAGTCATATTTATGCAAATGATTACATGTTTTTGCTTTTTCTCTGTCTCTCCATTATTTATACCTTTATTTCTTTTTCTTTTCTTATTACTTAACTACCTCATAGTTCAACAATAATAATAATACAATGGTAAGAATTTATGACTTATAATTGACTTGATAGATAATGTTTCTAATATTTAATTACTAATTTCTATGGAATTCCAGTAATTTTTCTTTATCAAGTTGTGTGTGTACGTGTGTATGTGTCTGCTAGTTAATTTCTCCTTTGCTGTCTTTTTAGGAGTTTGGTATCAGTTGTAAAAGATACCATTATATTTCTTCTGTTGATACTATTCATATTTTTATTTCTTCTTGATTTCAACTTAAAAGAAATAATAACAAAACCATTTATTACATGTAGTTTTTTAAATTACTACAAAGAATGATAAATACAATTACTTTAGAATTATTTATTCTATGTAGGTATATAAACTATTTCTAATATTGTGTCTCTTCATTTATTTTTCAGATTTACCAAGGTAGTCTATTTTGTTAACCTTTTAAAGGAATTCCTTTTAAATTTAATCTACTGAATTTAATATAATTGAATGCTGTTTTTTGTTTCATATACTTTTTATTTTATTGTTTTTTTAATATATAAGATTTATTGTCAAATTGGTTTCCATACAACACCCAGTACTCATCCCAAAAGATGCCCTCTTCAATACCCATCACCCACCCTCCCCTCCCTCCCACCCCCCTCCCCCATCAACCCTCAGTTTGTTCTCAGTTTTTAAGAGTCTCTTATGCTTTGGCTCTCTCCCACTCTAACCTCTTTTTTTTTTTCCTTCCCTTCCCCCATGGGTTTCTGTTAAGTTTCTCAGGATCCACATAGAGTGAAAACATATGGTATCTGTCTTTCTCTGTATGGCTTATTTCACTTAGCATAACACTCTCCAGTTCCATCCACGTTGCTACAAAGGGCCATATTTCATTATTTCTCATTGCCACATAGTACTCCATTGTGTATATAAACCACAATTTCTTTATCCATTCATCAGTTGATGGACATTTAGGCTCTTTCCATAATTTGGCTATTGTTGAGAGTGCTGCTATAAACATTGGGGTACAACTGCCCCTATGTATCACCACTGCTGTATCCCTTGGGTACATTCCTAGCAGTGCTACTGCTGGATCATAGGGTAGGTCTATTTTTAACTTTTTGAGGAACCTCCACACTGTTTTCCAGAGCGGCTGTACCAGTTTGCATTCCCACCAACAGTGCAAGAGCGTTCCCGTTTCTCCACATCCTCGCCAGCATCTATAGTCTCCTGATTTGTTCATTTTGGCCACTCTGACTGGTGTGAGGTGATATCTGAGTATGGTTTTGATTTGTATTTCCCTGATGAGGAGCGACGTTGAGCATCTTTTCATGTGCCTGTTGGCCATCTGGATGTCTTCTTTAGAGAAGTGTCTATTCATGTTTTCTGCCCATTTCTTCACTGGATTATTTGTTTTTAGGATGTGGAGTTTGGTGACCTCTTTATAGATTTTGGATACTAGCCCTTTATCCGATATGTCATTTGCAAATATCTTTTCCCATTCTGTTGGTTGACTTTTAGTTTTGTTGATTGTTTCCTTTGCTGTGCAGAAGCTTTTTATCTTCATGAGGTCCCAATAATTCATTTTTGCTTTTAATTCCCTTGCCTTTGGAGATGTGTCAAGTAAGAAATTGCTGCGGCTGAGGTCAGAGAGGTCTTTTCCTGCTTTCTCCTCTAGGGTTTTGATGGTTTCCTGTCTCACATTCAGGTCCTTTATCCATTTTGAGTTTATTTTTGTGAATGGTGTGAGAAAGTGGTCTAGTTTCAACCTTCTGCATGTTGCTGTCCAGTTCTCCCAGCACCATTTGTTAAAGAGACTGTCTTTTTTCCATTGGATGTTCTTTCCTGCTTTGTCAAAAATTAGTTGGCCAAACTTTTGTGGGTTTCGTTCTGGGGTTTCTGTTCTATTCCATTGGTCTATGTGTCTGTTTTTGTGCCAATACCATGCTGTCTTGATGATTACAGCTTTGTAGTAGAGGCTAAAGTCTGGGATTGTGATGCCTCCTGCTATGGTCTTCTTCAAAATTACTTTGGCTATTTGGGGCCTTTTGTGGTTCCATATGAATTTTAGGATTACTTGTTCTAACTTCGAGAAGAATGCTGGTGCAATTTTGATTGGGATTGCATTGAATGTGTAGATAGCTTTGGGTAGTATTGACATTTTGACAGTATTTATTCTTCCAATCCATGAGCACAGAATGTTTTTCCATTTCTTTAAATCTTCTTCAATTACCTTCATAAGCTTTCTATAGTTTTCAGCATACACATCTTTTACATCTTTATAAAATCTTTAGATTTATTCCTAGGTATTTTATGCTTCTTGGTGAAATTGTGAATGGGATCAGTTTCTTTATTTGTCTTTCTGTTTCTTCATTGTTAGTGTATAAGAATGCAACTGATTTCTGTACATTGATTTTGTATCCTGCAACTTTGCTGAATTCATGTATCAGTGTTATAGCAGACTTTTGGTGGAGTCTATCGGATTTTCCAGGTATAATATCATGTCATCTGCAAAAAGTGAAAGCTTAACTTCATCTTTGCCAATTTTGATACCTTTGATTCCCTTTTGTTGTCTGATTGCTGATGCTAGAACTTCCAACACTGTTAAACAACAGCGGTGAGAGTGGACATCCCTGTCGTGTTCCTGATCTCAGGGAAAAAGCTCTCAGTTTTTCCCCATTGAGGATGATGTTAGCTGTGGACTTTTCATAAATGACTTTTATGATGTTTAAGTATGTTCCTTCTATCCCGACTTTCTCGAGGGTTTTTAATAAGAAAGGATGCTGAATTTTGCAAATGCTTTTTCTGCATCGATTGACAGGATCATATGGTTCTTATCTTTTCTTTTATTAATGTGATGTATCACATTGATTGATTTGAGAATATTGAACCAGCCCTGCATCCCAGGAATGAATCCCACTTGATCATGATGAATAATTCTTTTTATATGCTGTTGAATTCGATTTGCTAGTATCTTGTTAAGAATGTTTACATCCATATTCATCAGGGATATTGGCCTGTAGTTCTCTTTCTTTACTGGGTCTCTGGTTTAGGAATCAAAGATATACTGGCTTCATAGAATGAGTCTGGAAGTTTTCCTTCCCTTTCTATTTTTTGGACTAGCTTGAGAAGGATAGGTATTATCTCTGCTTTAAACGTCTGGTAGAACTCCCCTGGGAAGCCATCTGGTCCTGGACTCTTAATTGTTGGGAGATTTTTGATAACTGATTCAATTTCTTCACTGGTTATGGGTCTGTTCAAGCTTTCTACTTCCTCCTGATTGAGTTTTGGAAGTGTGTGGGTGTTTAGAAATTTGTCCATTTCTTCCAGGTTTTCCAGTTTGTTGGCATATAATTTTTCATAGTATTCCCTGATAATTGCTTGTATTTCTGAGGGATTGATTGTAATAATTCCATATTCATTCATGATTTTATCTATTTGAGTCATCTCCCTTTTCTTTTTGGAGAAGCCTGGCTAAAGGTTTATCAATTGTGTTAATTTTTTCAAAAAACCAACTCTTGGTTTCGTTGATCTGCTCTACAGTTTTTTTAGATTCTATATTGTTTATTTCTGCTCTGATCTTTATTATTTCTCTTCTTCTGCTGGGTTTAGGCTGCCTTTGCTGTTCTGCTTCTATTTCCTTTAGGTGTGCTATTAGATTTTGTATTTGGGATTTTTCTTGTTTCTTGAGATAGGCCTGGATTGCAATATATTTTCCTCTCAGGACTGCCTTCGCTGCATCCCAAAGCGTTTGGATTGTTGTATTTTCATTTTTGTTTGTTTCCATATATTTTTTAATTTCTTCCCTAATTGCCTGGTTGACCCATTCATTCTTTAGTAGGGTGTTCTTTAACCTCCATGCTTTTGGAGGTTTTCCAGACTTTTTCCTGTGGTTGATTTCAAGCTTCATAGCGTTGTGGTCTGAAAGTATGCATGGTATGATCTCAATCCTTGTATACTTATGAAGGGCTGTTTTGTGACCCAGTATGTGATCTATCTTGGAGAATGTTCCATGTGCACTCAAGAAGAAAGTATATTCTTTTGCTTTGGGATGCAGAGTTCTAAATATATCTGTCAAGTCCATCTGATCCAATGTGTCATTCAGGGCCCTGTTTCTTTATTGACCATGTGTCTAGATGATCTATCCATTTCTGTTAGTGGGGTGTTAAAGTCCCCTGCAATTACCACATTCTTATCAATAAGGTTGCTTATGTTTGTGAGTAATTGTTTTATATATTTGGGGGCTCCCATATTCGGCGCATAGACATTTATAATTGTTAGCTCTTCCTGATGGATAGACCCTGTAATTATTATATAATGCCCTTCTTCATCTCTTGTTACAGCCTTTAATTTAAAGTCTAGTTTGTCTGATATAAGTATGGCTACTCGAGCTTTCTTTTGACTTCCAGTGGCATGATAAATAGTTCTCCATCCCCTCACTTTCAATCTGAACGTGTCCTCAGGTCTAAAATGAGTCTCTTATAGACAGCAAATAGATGGTTCTTGGTTTTTTTATCCATTCTGATACCCTATGTCTTTTGGTTGGTGCATTTAGTCCATTTACATTCAGTGTTATTATAGAAAGATATGGGTTTAGAGTCATTGTGATGTCTGTAGGTTTCATGCTTGTAGTGAAGTCTCTGGTACTTTGTCTCACAGGATCCCCTTTAGGATCTGTTGTAGGGCTGGTTTAGTGGTGATGAATTCCTTCAGTTCTTGTTTTTTAGGAAGACCTTTATCTCTCCTTCTCTTCCAAATGACAGATTTGCTGGAAAAAGGATTCTCGGCTGCGTATTTTTTCTGTTCATCACATTGAAGATTTCCTGCCACTTCTTTCTGGCCTGCCAGGTTTCAGTAGAGAGATCCGTCATGAGTCTTATCGGTCTCCCTTTATATGTTACAGCACGTTTATCCCTAGCTGCTTTCAGAATTTTCTCTTTATCCTTGTATTTTGCCAGTTTCCCTATGATATGTCGTGCAGAAGATCGATTCAAGTTACGTCTGAAGGGAGTTCTCTGTGCCTCTTGGATTTCAATGCTTTTTTCCTTCCCCAGATCAGAAAAGTTCTCAGCTATGATTTCTTCAAGTACACCTTCAGCACCTTTCCCTCTCTCTTCCTCCTCTGGAATACCAATTAAGTGTACATTATTTCTCTTTAGTGCATCACTTAGTTCTCTAATTTTCCCCTCATACTCCTGGATTTTTTTTATCTCTCTTTTTCTCAGCTTCTTCTTTTTCCATAATTTTATCTTCTAGTTCACCTATTCTCTCCTCTGCCTCTTCAATCCGAGCCGTTGTCATCTCCATTTTATTTTGCTTCTCATTAATAACATTTTTTAGCTCCTCCTGGCTGTTCCTTAGTCCCTTGATCTCTGTAGCAAGAGATTCTCTGCTGTCCTTTATACTGTTTTCAAGCCCAGCGATTAATTTTATGACTATTATTCTAAATTCACTTTCTGTTATATTGTTTAAATCATTTTTGATCAGTTCGTTAGCTGTCGCTATTTCCTGGAGATTCTTTTGAGGAGAATTCTTCCGTTTTGTCATTTTGGATAGTCCCTGGAGTGGTGCAAAACTGCAGGGCACTTCCCCTGTGCTGTCTTGAATAATTTGCGTTGGTAGGTGGGGCCGCAGTCAGACCTGATGTCTGCCCCCAGCCCACCTCTGGGGCCACAGTCAGACTGGTGTGTACCTTCTCTTCCCCTCTCCTAGGAGTGGGATTCACTGGGGTGGGGTGGCCCCTGTCTGGGCTACTTGCACACTGCCAGGCTTGTGGTGCTGGGCATCTGGCATATTAGCTGGGGTGGATAGGCAAGGTGCACAGGGGCGGGAGTGGCAGGCTCAGCTAGCTTTTCCTTTGGTGATCCGATTTGGGAGGGGCCCTCTGGTACCAGGAGGGAGTCAGACCCGCCACCTGAGGGATGAACCATGGAACCGCAGAAGCATAGCGTTGGGTGTTTGCGCGGTGCAAGCAAGTTCCCTGACAGGAACTGGTTCCCTTTGGGATTTTGGCTGGAGAAATGGCGAGAGAGATGGCGCTGGTGAGCACCTTTGTTCCCCGCCAAGCTGTGCTCTGTCCTCTGGGGCTCAACAACTCTCCCTCCCGTTGTCCTCCAGCCCTCCCGCTCTCTGAGCAGAGCTGTTAACTTATAACCTTCCAGATGGTAAGTCCCGCTTGCTATCCGAACACACTCCATCTGGCCCCTCCACTTTTGCAAGCCAGACTTGGGGGCTCTGCTTTGCCGGCGGGCTGCCCCTCCGCCCGGCTTCCTCCTGCCAGTCCGTGTAGCGTGCACCGCCTGTCTGCCCTTCCTACCCTCTTCTGTGGGCCTCTCCTCTACGCTTGGCTCTGGAGAATCCATTCTGCTAGTCTTCTGGCGGTTTTCTGGGTTATTTAGGCAGGTGTGGGTGGAATCTACGTGATCAGCAGGACGCGGTGAGCACAGTGTCCTCCTAAGCCGCCATCTTCCTCTATCCCTCCTGCCATTATTTTATCGTTTTTTAAGATTTTCTTTTAGTTTGCTATTTTTTTCTCTTTTCCTGAAATGGATCATATATTCGTTTACTTCCAATATTTCTTATTTGCTAATAAATTTATTTATAGCAAAACTTTGGCTTTGAACTTCTCTGGGCTTTAAATTTACTGGCTTAAAACCATCATTTAGGGGCGCCTGGGTGGCTCAGTTGGTTAAGCCTCTGACTCTTGGTTTCTGCTCAGGTCATGATCTCATGGTTTCATGGGTTCCCAGCCCCCAGTGTAGGGGCTCTGCTGACAGAGGGGAGCCTTCTTAGGTTTCTGTCTCCTCTCTCTGCCACTCCCCCACTTGCTATCTCTCTCTCAAAATAAATAAAAATAAACTTAAAATAAAGTAATCACTTAATTTAGTCATGTTTTTGTCGGTCAGAAATTTACTGAGGGTTCAGCTGAAGGTTGCTTTCAAAATAGTTTCTGTACTCATGACTGGCAATTTAGTCTCTTTCTTTCTATGTGGCATCTTATCCCCTAAGACCTCTCCATGTTTTTGGGGTTTTCCCATAATGATAGTCTTAGGTAGGGAGTCTTATGTGGAGCTTGGCCTCCCTAGCAGGGAATATTCCAAGTGATATCCAGTCAAAAAAGCAAGCTGGCAAAAAGGCTTCATTTCTACATTGTTCTTTTGGTTAAAGCAATCAGATTTGTAACCACTTCTTGTTGGGAGAATGTCCAGTTGTTTGTGGCTCTCTTTATTTCACCATACCCTCTTCATCTCTGTATCCTAGCTCTTTATTTTATGTTTCTAAATAATTTATCATTTCAGGTCTCTTGTTAACAAGTTACTTTGGAAGAGACTTAGTCTTGTCTTTTCTTTCTTTCTTTTCCCTCCCTCCCTTTTTTCCTCTTCTCTCTCTCTCACTCTTTCTCTCCCTTTCTCTTCCTCTCTCGCCCTCTCTCTCTCTTTTATAAATGTTCACACTATCATTTGAAAATATTTTCTAGTCTTCATTCTGTTGGATAAAATATGTCCAAAATAAATTTGATTTTTTAAGTTTAATTGAGACTTTCTTTGTGACCTACTATATACTTATCTTTTAATACTTCCTGAAGGAACTTGGTTTATTGAACGATTCAAATTAATTTCACTATGATTTTATTTATTTCCCTTTATTTTAGCTATGCATTTTAAATTCTTCCAATTGATGTGAAATGTATCTGATTTATTTTATATTTGTTACAGTTCATGCCTTGTATATACCAAAGTTTTTAGGTTTATAAAGATGCTTAATATCTAATTTGTACCTTTACAACTTTTATTATAAAGCAGTATTGCTATTGTGTAATACATTATTAGTCTGTTGTATCTAATAATAATACTAGCATCTATTCATCACATCATTCTTTTCTTATATGCTTTATATAAAGGTAACTGTTGTGTTTTCTATAAAGAATTCTTAATCACATAAGTTGAACTCCATTTAAAGGTTAACTATGTATCCCCCTAATGTGACAGGAAAAAATCCATATTTTGAAGGGAACAGAAGCTTTTTAACTTAAATAGCTAAACTTGCTTGCTTCAGTAATTTTTTTTAATATCCTTTGAATTTGTGGAAGTCAGTCCTAGTGTTCCTGAAGTAATCACACAAGGGAAGTCTCATCTGTTGGTAGTCAGTCACAATTCAAGGAGAGACTTGTATAATCTCGTTTTAGGATGGCAGAGTTTCCACATAGCAAATTTCAGAAAATGTCCCAAGAGGCAGCTTAGCAATAGCCACCAGCCGCAAGTCTATACAACAGTCAGCAAAGAAAGTACAAGCTGTCGCATAGAATTGCTTTCAAAAAGCTCTTTACTTGTTTGATAGACAGACTTGGGATGCTTTGTTCTCTTTTGTTTCTTCAGAGCAAACCCCTTTTTCTTAGATTTTGGCGTTCAGTTGTCACAGTAAATGCCTTAGTAAACTCCTTTCTCAATACCCTTTGACATAGTTTAATTTCATAGAATACTTAATTAATCAAATTATATTTGATTATTGTGAGAATAATTATCTGGTTCAATATGGCCATATGATTCTAAAATCAAGTATCAGTATATGTGGTTATGCATTTTCAGCTTATTATGCCCTCCTTAATCTAACCCCATTAAATGAGGGCTCCTGGGTGGCTCAGTTAGTTAAGTGTCAGACTCTTGATTTCGACTCAGGTCATGATCTCATGATCATTGGATCGATCCCCACCTCTGGCTCTGTGCTGACACTGTGGAGCCTGCTTGGGATTTTTCTCTCCTTCTCTCTCTCTGCCCCTCCACCACTCATCCCCCCCACCTCTGTCTCTCAAAATAAATAAATAAATATTAAATGTTTCCATTAAATGGAAACATTAAGTAAAAGTAGTAACTCAGATAAAACAGCACTAGAAATAATCACGTTCCCAAATTAACTGAGTTTCTCACATTTGGGGGGAAAAATTTAAATAAATAGTAATTTTATTTTAATTTTCTCACATATAATTCTCTACATAGTATGTAATTATCCTACACATGATAATATACTTAATATAATTTACTTTTGTATGAGACTTTTTGACAACATTTACCCTCAAGTGTATGAAATAAAGTTCAGATTTTTCCAGTTTATATTTAATATACTTGGTGGACACATTTAGAATATGGAATGCAACTATTTTACACCACCTGGTGGTGGACAGCCCTAGATTTATAGTCAATAGTAACAGTATTACATCATTATATTTATATCAGTATGTATGCTTTTATAATGTAGTTTCTGCTCACTCCATGATGTGTTGTGCTAATCACATATTGTGTGATGAGCTTCTACTGTAGTTTGAATTCTAGAGCAAAATATTTTAGTCATGATGAATAGAATTCTTAAATGCTATTTGAACGTCAGTGGGTTTTATGCATAGCTCTGCAATGTGGCTGTGATGTCAGAACACGCATCATTGCCTATTCTTTGATCTCCCCGAGTACTCCAAGATGTTAAGCTTTGAGTAATTTCATAATTTACTGACCTCAAATATGGGTTTTGCCCATTAATTTCCCTACTTCACGTAGATGAGAAAAGTAGTATTTTCACTCATTGGAAATTATTTCAGTACTGTGTTCTCAGATGAAGAAATTTGTTGGAACAGCTGAGAAATAAGATCCATGTTTCTTTCTGGTGGCTCCTGTGGCTTCAGCGAAGGGCGGAATCAACAGTGTGGGTTTTAGATGGATGGGAAGGAAGAATAAATCAACAGTGGAGTTAAACATGACACAAAATAAGTGTCCAGTTTAAGAATATATCAAATACAATTATTCAGTTTGGAATCCAGAAAAATAATATCTGTATTTGAATATCAGTAATGTGCCACTGAATGTATTAACAGATCTCAGCACATCTCAAGATTTTGGCGCCTTGAAGTAATGAAGCAATAACATTTTTTCAAGGTGCATGTGTGTTCAGTTGAATACCGTAGATGGAAAGTAGATTGCTATGCTTTCAGAGAAATCTATTATATTGGCAGCTTATATATTTTTTTAACACCTCAATCTTGAATTTGCAATAGCATTTTAATTGTACAAAATGAGAACATTTAAAAATAGGGTTTGGGGAGCATGTATGATGTGTATGTAGGGAGAGGGAGAGGCACTGTGGAAACAGCTTAAAGCAGGAAAGTACTCAAGGGATACTGCAGTGTTTTGTATGATATGACTGAGCAGACACCAGGCAAGCTTGGAAGCTATCACCATGAATACCTTGATTTAAGTACTAATGAAATCGTGTTGTTTTAAATTCAGTCTGGGATTCAAAATGTGAAAAGAAAATCCCTATGTGCAGTTTAAAAAATTACTGAAATGGATTTTGAGAGAATCCTATCCTGTGGTTTTCAAGGATTCATAAATCATTCTCAGTTCTCACATGGTTTTGATGTAATTTGTCCTTTATAAATCACTGTAGACTGTGGACCTTCATTCATGGGGTTAAAAGGCCATACACTCAACAATGACACAGTGGTTTGTTTAAGATCAAGTTTCACCAGTGCCAGAGTCTAGCACTGCCTCTCCCCTGCTGCTCCATGAATATTCAACCAAGTGCACCAAAGCTAAACACAGGAGTTATTTCACAGTCAGAAATTGGGGAAAAATCATATGCTTCAACTAGTGAAATTTTAAAAGCTTAGGAGAGAAAAAAGGAATATGTAAAAAGTATGTGGGGTAAAGACAAGGTTTCTAAAGCAGACTAGTTTTGCTGTCGCTGTTTTCAACATATAAATTATTACAGTAAAGTGGACTCTCCATAACATCTGTGTTTGGTATATACCATTTGATGTTTTATAAATAGTATTTCCTGGTAAGGACCTTGTTTTATGAATTAACAACAGATTTCCTAAAATGTTTAAAACGTTTACTATGGGAAATTAAAATGTATACAAAAACATTGAGAAAAGCAAAATAATCTCCCATATAACTGTCACCAATTTAAACAATTGTGCATTTTAGTTGTTAATTGTTTCCTTCTCAGTGCAGAAGTCTTTTGTCTTGATGAAGTCCCAATAGCTCATTTTTGCTTTTGTTTCCCTTGCCTCCAGAGACATGTCTAGTAAGAAGTTGCTAAGTGCTGGGGAGGTAGGCTGGGCGGAAATAGGCTAAATGGGTGATGGGCATTAAGGAGGGTGCTTGTGATGAGCACTGGGAGTTATATGTAAGTGATGAATCACTAAATTCTACTCCTGAAACTAATATTATACTATATGTTAACTAACGAGAATTTAAATAAAAACTTGAAACATAAAAAAAAACAACAACAACTATGTCACAGTGGCCTTTCTTATTCACTGATAGCCTACCTTGTAAATCCCTTGGAACATAGTAAGCAAGGCCTAATGTCAGATAAGTTTAACTGTAAATGCTTCCACATATATCTGTAAAAGAGAATTATTATTTTTTAAATAATACTAGCTTGCTAAAAACATATATATAATAATTCCTTAATGTCATTAAATATCTAGTCAGTGTTGGCATGTCCTCAATTGTCCTAAAAAAGTGTTTTGTTTTGTTGTTGGATTTTTAGTATCTTGATCTAGATAAGGTTCATATATTGTTAGCTATGTCTAACATTTTTAACATTTAGGTTCTCTATAACATTTGAGAGATAAATTACAGACTTGAAACCTCATTCCTACATTATAATTCAAATAAGAAAATTACATTGAGAGAATATTTTTACATAGTGTACAAACTTTTATTTATAGGAATACCAAAATTCTGGCCAGGATCCAAACCAGTAGAACATATCACATTGAATTGTCTCCTTTAAACTGGAGTGCTCTCCTTTAATCTGGAATGCCCTTTTTGTCCTTCATAAATTTGAAATTTGGAGGAGTATAGACCAGGTTTTTCCTTCTTTTTCTTCCTTCTTTCTTTCCTTCCTTCCTTCCTTCCTTCCTTCCTTCCTTCCTTCCTTGTAAAAAGTCACTTAATTTGGGTTTGTATGATGTTTCCTCATGAATAGGAAAAGATCATCATCCATTCTGAGTAAGAATATCCAGAAATGATGTTTTATGCTTCTTAGTGCATCGTCTTGGGAAGTATATGCTTTTTGGATTGTCCCATGACTAATTTTGATTATTTGGTTAATATGGAGTCTGTGACTTTTCAATTATAGCATTACAATTTTTCACTTTCTAATCAGTGAGGAATTGTGAGAAGGAATTTGAGACTATATAAAATGCTATTTCAGATCAAACATTACCTACTAGTTTTAGCATCACTAATGTCTCTTCTGTAATTCAATTATTACTATGATGTTTGAATTTCCAATATTTTCAAGATGGAGTTAGGGATGCTGGTAATCAATATATCTGACATTTTGGGTTGATATTCTGTTATGAGGAAGAGCTTCTATCCCTCCTAATTTATTTATTTAAACAAAATTTTTTGTTTATATGTGAATTTATGGATTTTGTTTTTATTCAATATACTAATAGCATTATTTTCTTTCTCTCTAACTCTAAGATTTAAGCTTTAGACTGGTGGATTTAACTAGTAGGAGACCCTACAAATGGGATCCTTTTGTAGGGATTTTTAATTGCTGACATAAAATGATATTCTAGTCTCATTTAATACTTCCCTATTGTAGCCTCAGTTTAAGTCATCTCTCCAAGAAGCCCCAAGTCCATGTAAATATAAATTGATGATTACCAGAGGGGGAGGAGGGGGAGGCCTGGGCAAAATGAGGGTTGGAGGGTGGGAGATACAGACTTCCAGTCATGGAATGAATAAGTCACAGGAACAAAAGGCACAGTGTAGGGAATATATAATGATATCATAATAGCATTGTATGGTGACACATGGTTGCTTCACTTGTGGTGAACATAGCGTAATGTATAGACTTGTCATATCACTACTTGTACAACTGAAACTAGTGTGACGTTGTATGTGAATTATACTCAAATTTTAAAAAATTATAAAAAAAGCCTCGGGTACTTTAGTAAAATATGTTATGAAAAAATAAATATATATGCATACATATTTATGCATAGACACAAATATATTTATATAGTTTGCATGCTAGGTAGGATTATTTTCTACTGTGTATCATTATTTTTGTTCCTTCTCAGCATACATAGCTAGAAAATGTGTTTATGCCTAATCAGTATTTATTAGACCAGCCATGAATTAATTCTAATCTGACACCATAGGTTTTATTCTAATTTCCCTTTTCTATTTGAAACAACCATCTCAACATATTTAATTATTAGCTGAGTTACAGAAACTAACCTCAAACCTGCTAACTCACACTGCTCAAAATCAAAACCAAAACAACTCCTACTATTTAGAGCCCAGTGTTCATTTATAGATTTCTTTTGGCCTAGTGGTAGTATATAGGCAAAATACGTTGTCACAAATTATTTGGGTTCCTGAATTTCATCCCTTTTCACCTTCTTGAGGACTTTGTTCCTGCAATTATCCTGTTGTACCTACAATATCAGTTTTACCTTGTTCATTTCCATCAGCATACAAGGGTGCTTTTTTGTCACTCATCTTAAAAATAAAAAAATGAAAAACTTCCTTTGACCCTTTCACCCATTTCTCTGCTTTCTTTATAGAGAAGCTTCTCAAAGTAGTTAATTATATTCACTAATTCCACTTTCTCAGCTTTTGTTCATTTTCTCCTCAACCTACTCTTTTTGGGCTCTATATACAGCCACACTATAAAAACAGATGTTGTTGAGATCATCACTGATCATTTAACATACTTAAACTTTACTTCCCACTTAAAACATTTCTCTATACTTCTATGGCTATACTGATCTTATTTTCCTTGTACCTCATCGTACCCTCTTTCTCAGTGTTTGCCTAACCTCTGTATCTTAGCCAGAGCTATAAATTTAGGAATGTCCTTTCCTCTATTCTCCCTAGAATTTCTTCTTCAAAAGTGATCTCACCCACTTCCAAGGCTTAAAATAACATCTATACACTGATGACTTGACCCATAAATCCACAATGCTAACTACCACCTCTCCCGCGGAGCCTAAGGTACATATATGCACATAAATACTTGCTATTTCAACTTGCATGTCTAACAGACACTTCAAGCTTTCCAAGGCTGGAACAGAACTATTCCCTTCCTAACTCTCTCTCCTTCTCTCTCTCTCTCTCTCTCTCTCTCTCTCTCCAATTCCTTCCAGGTTTCTCCATCTCAGTAAATTGCCTACTATCAATTCATTATAAATCAGTTATAAATTTAGTAAACCTTGGGGTTCTCTAAATTTCTGTCTCACTTCCATCTCTCTCACACATCCAGTCTATCACTAAATCCTGATGGCTGTAACTCTGAAATATATTCCAAATGAGCCACTGATTGCCACCTCTACTACTGTATTTCTAGCAAAGCCACAAATAGAGTTCACCTCTCCTGCAGCACTCTTTCAGCAGGTCTTTCTTTTTCGCTCTTACCTTTTCACGTTCAACTATTAACAAAGCAGGAGTAGTTTGGTGTACATCAGTTGATATCATTCCAGTTTAAGACTTTCCAGTGTTTTCTTTTTCTTCTTGAAACCTAAACAAACTAGAATTCCATTCCATAAACTGCAAGTTACTGTTTGACTTGCTTTCTGCTTCCTTTATGACCTCATTCCACCAACTTCTACCTTTCCAATTATCAAACTTTTCCATTTGATGCTAGGTGATAAGTGAGTTCAATTCAGGGGGAAAGAGTAGAAACTCTTTTATTAGCTTCAAAAACAAGACAATCTCTAGAATCGAGCTTTCATATTGTAAGTGATAAAATTGTCATTGCATTTTAATTTCTGTGTTTAATTATGTTTAAGTGGAGGAGGAAAGAGCAATTTTACTCCTCAAAATCTCCAAAATATAAATAGCAAATATATACGTAAGGATTTGTGACATATTTACATTAATTTTAAAGTTACATCTTTACAGTATTGACTTATATGTGGTATATATTTCCTAATTTAAAGCTTTATTAAAGTAGGTCCCCTACTTCTGATTTAGTCACGTTATAAGATTATAGCTCACAAGTAATGAGCATTTACTATATGCCAGGCATGGTGTTAAATAGTTTACATTAGTTATCTCATGCTTTTCATTTTTCTTTCTATACTTCTCTTGTTAAATATAACTCCTAGTTGTTTTATAGTCCTCTAATTAATAAAAGGAATATAATTGTTTTCCAGATTTTATTTTTACATTTAAAGTTTCTCTTGTATAGTTTATAGTTTATATGAGTTACAACTCAGCATATATTTTAAGTGCTCAACTGGATTCCATTTACATTTCTTACCATAAAATTGTGATTGATCTCATATCTGTCATTTTTGTATGTTTCAACTGCAGTGCTTGCTTGAGATTTTCTCAGTATTCCATAAATTTTCATTGTGGTTTGTGTTTTATTTCCTCTTTCAGGAAAATGGGGAACATATTTATAATTTGTCTACTGAAAAGCCTAATTTTATTGAAGAAAAAAAAAGTCTGTTATAATTGCATTATAATTATCTTTTTCAGTATTTACTGTTATTGACTTATTACATGTAAATTTTATTGTGGTTTGTAACTGTATCATTATGACAATTAACCACTTCCATTTCTAATATTTCAGTGTTCATCTGAAAGCCTTGAATGCAATAATTTTCCTACTTCTGTGCTACCTTGCTTCTTATTTTGGTGAACAATAGGCCTTCTTTTATATATCCTTTCATTCTTTATGGATGATACAGGACCTTCTTCAAGTAAATTGTTAGGAATGGTTTATACATAACCTCTGTCCTTCCAAATTAGTGGAATCCGTTTGATTTGCAAGAAATCCCTCCAACTGTTTCAATATTATATTACCTTCCTAGGAAGGAGAATAATGTGTGAATTCTTGCTGTCCTCCACCATTTCTTTTTCTAATCTACATAGTATTTAGCAGATTTTTTTTCCAGTGGTGGTTAACACCATTCCTACTCTTTACCTTTCAACAGTAATTGAGGCCAATTTATGATCCCATCTACAATTCTGCTTCTTTTTGGTCACTTTAGTCAACTTCTACAGGATGAGTTGGAAGCATACTTGACTCTACCTTATTTTTCAGAGATCAGTGCTTCAGTTTGTGTGTGTGTGTTATTTTTTTCTCTCTTAAGTTTGAATTCAAACATTTGAATTTTTGGATGTCCATTTTATGGTATTCCCATTTACCAGAATCCCACCAACAGTCAAGATAAAATAGACTATCACATTATCTAATTCACCATTCAGTTGACATGAATAGTTAATTTCAAAGAAAAGAAAAAGAAATGTTGTCAAAAAGTTAATTTCTTTATGCTTCTTCAAAAAGTCATGTTTTTAGCCTAACAGGGTTTTAATATCAGTTTACGTTAGGTGTTTAGTCTATATTATGGATGGACATGTTTTATTTTCTCTATACATCTATGTCTTTGCACTTTTATGCTTTTGGCTTTTTTATAGCCTTTATTTGTTCTAGGACCATTATGAGATTGTTTTATTTTGATTCACTACTGTGGGGAAAAATAACTTGTATTTAAAAAATAACTTTGATTTGGGTGATAGTTATATGGGACTATATATTTGTCAGAAGGCATTGACCTACACACTTGACATCCATGCATTTCACTTATGAAACTAGAAATACAGTTTAGAATTACTAGGATTCTTGGAATAAAGAATGAGCTACTGATATATCAATCTGGCTGAAGCTCAAAAAAAAAAAAAGTATTATATTGAATGAAAGAAGCCAGACACAAAAGATTACATCCTTTATGGTTCTATGTATAAGAGTTTCAAAAACATGAAAAACTAATTTATGGTGATAGAAATTAGTACACACATATACACACAAAAAGAAATTAGAACACTAGTTTATCAGGAGAAGTGATGGGGGCATCTGACTGGGCCCATGAGAGAACATTCTGAAAGATGGGTATACTTTATAACTTGGTTGGAGTGTTAACAAAACATCAATCTGTGCACTAAAATCTGTACATTTAATTGTACCTAAATTTTACCTTAAAAGTTAATAATAAAGCTTTGTAGTGCAGAAGAAATATGTATGATGGTTGATAGTGGGAAATTGATTTTCTCTTCCTCTTACTCTGTGGAAAGTGTAAAAATATCATGCCCCTTACTGTGAGGAAGCCAAAGCCCCCAGGTTTTTGGATAGCCAATCGTCATCATTGTAGAGGACTCCTTAACCATCATTTCCTATTCTGATAGCTCATTTCTACTTCAACTTTGTATTTATAGAAGCCGTAATCAGTATATTACCAACTACCAGTATATTACCATCTACCAGAAATATACAACAGAAGGAATAAAATTGGCATTCTTTTAGAGTAACCCATGAATTAAAAATTGAACTGTAACAATGATCTGTTGAAAATAGATCAAGGATAAAGCCCCACATTCAAGCCCCAGAATGAACTAAATGAGGGCTAATTAAATATTAGTTAAGGGTTTTTTTTTTCCTATTAAGACTATGTACTCAAGAAAATGTTGAAAAGTTCTCTTTATTAAGAACAGACTAAAAAGTTTGTATTGTCTGATCTCACTTCCTTTAGGATTCATTTTATTATTCTCCAACTTCTTGAGATATTAAGGAGTTATTAAGATAGGTGGCAATCCATAAGCTCAATTTAGGTTCAGTTAGTAACAGGACTGTTAGCAAACACTACTCTCACTATTTTTTTTTCTTACAATCCTCCAGAGACCAACTAGCAACAGACAAAACAAAAAAGAAACGATGGAAACTTACAGATAATACCACATCTATCTCTCTGTTAAAGTACATTGTGGCTGGGAAGAAAAAAACACAAAAAATACCAATTTACAATTAGCAGAAATGCCACAATACACTTAACTTGAAAATTATGTACACACTCTCTTCAAAGTAAAACACAACAAACAAGCAACAAAGATATTCTCTTTATTGCTGTGGAAAGTCTGTCTAGCCCAGTATAATTTGTGAACTCAACTGTTTTCCACTCCTGTACCTTCTCTACTTAGTCACTCTTCATTCATTGGACAGACTATTACAGAAATAAAGTCAAGGAGAAAGAGAAAAAGGGACAATACATATGCACTATAGACAGGAACATGTCACTCTAACAGAAGGAGAACCAAAAACCACAATGTTCTGCTGTAATCTCTGACATTGTTTTTGATAATTACTGATTGGATCAATGTATTTTCTGTATGGGTATGTGTGTAGTAAAATTTAATACATGCATATGTATTGAAAACATCCTGCTCTGTTCAAAAGCCATACCCAAAGAGGAAAATATCTAGTGATTTATGTTTTGTATTGTGTAGTGTTTCTTTTTTCTCTGGTAAAACGTTTGAGCACACTATAGCATTCATATTTGTGAATTTCTGTTTGAACTCATGCCATGTGGCAATTTACAGCACAAATCTCACTCACTTTGAATTGCTCTAAGCTTCATATATGGGAATGCAAGTCTAGGAAACTACTACCACTGAATATACCTGTTGGTTATTCTTAATTGTTCATTAACAAAGCTTAAATATTTCTGTTACTAAAAAAAGACCTTTAGTAGGACAATAGTTAACTATTTAATCTCTGAAAAAAATGGCAGAGTGCTGTAGGATTTAGTTACAAAAAAAATAATAATGATAATTTCTCTCCGAGAATGAGTGGTTCAGGCCGAGTAACCAGCCTTCCTGGTGCCTTTTATCATTACGTAGGAATTGATTAGTATGAAATACATAGGCTATTATCAGATCACACATACAAAGTTACATGGGCTTAAAACAACATGTGACTTATATTTATATTTTTTCATTATTATTTAGTATAATTCATTATATTGTTTTGTTCATAGCATGATATAACAACACAGATTTCCACCACAGCATCTGAAAGTTTCTTACCATGAGGGATTGATGAGCATTTCACCTTAGCCATGATGTCTTATGTATATCTCAAAAGATGCTTATTCTCTATTAATGATATTTATTTATTTATTTATTTATTTATTTATTATGCTTTATTCAAACATGTTCACAAGTACAAAGATAGACTGGGAGGGAGGGGGGTGGTTTGAAATGTCTACTCGACTTACTCAAAACCTCACATCATATCACATATATCTAGAACAATTTGTCTTATCTATATTTAGCATGAATTATAAGGCATGTTTTTTTTATTTCTCTTTGTTAAAACACATCTATCTTTCTGTTTCAAAATACTTAGTCATAATAATATGTTCTCCTAAAAGACAGTTTTTGAAATTTTACTTCTTAATGTCACTGATAGCTGTGTCAGAAAGTCTCAAGTCAGCTTCTCCTCCTTCAATTCCTACAGACCTTGCCACTATGTACATAACTTCCTCTAGAAATTGAAACTGAGAGTTTATGTCATGAAAGGGTCTTGAATTTTATCAAACACTTTTTCTGCATCTATTGAAATGATCTTGCAATTTTGAACCCTTGTTTAATATGGTATATCACATACTTGATTTTCATATGTCCAATTATCTCTGCATCCCAGGAATAAATCCTACTTGGTCATGGTGTTTGATTTATTTAATGTATTGTTGAATTTAGTTTGCTAGTATTTTGTTGAGAATTTTTTCAACTGTGTTCATCAGAGACATTGGTCTGTAATTTTCTGGTTTTTTTAGTGTATTTGTCTGATTTTGTCATAAAATGAGTTTGGAAGTGTTCCCTCTTCTTCACATTTTTGGAAGAGTTTAAGGATTAGTTTTAATTATTTTTCAAAAGTTTGGTAGAATTCACTAGTGAAGTTGTTTGGTCTTGGGATTTTCTGTGTTGGGAGGTTTTTGGTTACTGATTCAACCTTCTCATTTGTTATTGGTCTGTTCAGTTTTTCTGTTTCTTCATGATTCAGTCTTAGTAGGTTGTATGTTTCTAGAAATTTATCCATTTCTTACTGGTTATCCAGTTTGTGGTGTATATATTATGCATAGTAGTCTCTTATGATGCTTTTATTCTTGTGGCATCAGTGTAATGTCTTTCATTTTTCATTCAGTTTATTTGAGTCCTATTTTTTCTTAATTATTCTAGCTAAAGATTTGTCAATTTTGTTTATCTTTTCAAAAAACACAACTGTTATTTTCATTGAGCTTTTCCTATTGTTTTTCCTTTTTTCTATTTAATTTATTTCTATTATAATTTATTATTTCCTTCCTTCTGCTAATTTTTTTGTTTGTTTTTTGTTTTTTGTTTTTTGTTTTTTTTTTTTTTTTGCTAAATCCTTGAGGGTAAGGTAAAGTTGAATTAAGGACTCGGATAGATATTTCTCAAAAGAAGACATGCAAAGGCCCTACAGGTATATAAAAGAATTTCAAAGTCACTAATCATCAGTGAAATGCAAATAGAACCACAATGAAATATCTTCTTGCATCTGTTAGAATGGCCATGAAAAAAAAAAACAGTAAATATTGGCAACGATGTGGAGAAATTGGCACCCTTGTACACTGTTGGTGGGAATGCAAAATGGTGCTGCCACTCTGGAAAACAGTATGGAAGTTCTTCAAAAAATTGGAAATATTACTACCTTTTGATCCAGCAATCTCACTTTTGGATAATTATCCAAAAGAATTGAAATTATATATTGAAGGCATATTAAAATTCCCACATTCATTGCAGCACTACTCAAGATGTAAAACAACCAAGATGTAAAAACAACCTAAAAATTAAACAGTAGATGAATGGATTTTAAAAAGTGGTATATATATTATATGCACTGGAATATTATTCAGCCTTAAAAAAGGCAGGAAATCCTTTGACATACAACAACATATATGAACTTTGAGGACATTATGCTAAATGAAGTAACTCACAGAAGGACAAGAGTTGCATGATTCCACCTATATGAGGTATCTAAAATAGTCAAACTCATAGAAGCCAAAAATAGAACAGTGGTTGCCAAGGGCTGGAGGGAGTGGGGAGTGGGAACTTGCTAATCAACAGATATAAAATTTATGCAAGATGGATAAGTTATAGAGATCTACCATACAACATTGTACCTATGAATAATAATCCTGTATTATATTCTTAAAAATTTGTTAAAAGTATAGAACACATGAAGAGAATAGAAAAGGAAAGAAACCACAGCTATTCTTTCTGTGGGTTAATGGGAAAGGTACTGGTATCTTAGTTCATGTTAAAGACCCACCTTGCCTTCCAGTATTTAGCCATTAAAATGAAAATTATTTTAAGGGTAACTGTGCCTTAAAACACATGGTTACTTTTGCTGTATATCTGAAAATTTCCACACACACAAAAGGTTTTCTAAGGGAAACTATTGTAACTATGTGGCAAGAGGAAGGAAAATTAAAAATTTTAAAGGCCCTGATTATTGGCAATTATTGTGCAGTGAACTCAATTGCTCAATTTTTATATTTGCCTGATTTTTTTTAATTTATAAATGAAAGATAATAAACGCTGAAAAAGAAATCTAAGCAAACACAGAACATACAAAAATCTTGGTTAGCACAACTTAGGTAAGGCGTACAGACCTTTGTCTCAGAGAATGGTGCTTCAAGTTCCTGGCCCAATTGGAGGACTTGTCCTCTTAGGTCTCCTGAGGTGTATAAACTGTGCAACTAACTAGCCTTCATGAGATGAACAGTTCTGTAATTGGTGCAGGAAGGGGTTAAGTCTGGGCCAATGACCTAGGAAGGTGGCAGCGCTTTGTATGTTGGGTGGGGTTGGGGGTACAGTTGCAGGCTAGTTGTGCATGTTTGACAGTGTCCTGGGGAAGACAACGACTTCAGCATGATCACTAATGCACATTGTGCGTGAGTTATTAGGACACCTTGAATCTAAGAAAGATAGCAGACCTCCTAGCCACTGGCTGCCATACTCTGGCCTTTGACAGTGTCTCTGTTCTTGTTATTATATTTCATAAAATGAAATCTGGAAACTTAAATGCTAAGTTTTACTTTATGTAAAATTTCTGAATTTCTCATTACAGCGATAAAATTAGATAAACCTAGCATGCCACATAAACCTATCTATGCATTATTCAGTGGAAACTCATATACACCGTTCTTTTTAAGCTCAAAAGCCTTATCAACTTTGTTTCCTTAGAAAAGCATTTAAGGTTCCCAAATTGATGGAATAGTTTGAGAGCAGCCTAAACACCACCTTGGAGATTTTAACACCATTGTCATAGCAAGAAATGAAAAGTAGAGTGTTTAGTGAGGAGGGATAGTGGCGGCTTGTCAACTCAGAAAGTGCTTCTCCTGAAATATCACTCTTCAAGGTAGCGTTTCCAAATGGGTTTGAGAAAAAAAAAAAAAAAAAACCTCCCTGAGAATATACTTTGGTGAATAAGGAAAGGCTTGTTTCCATCAAAATCTTCTCTGAGAGATGTTCTTTTTCCCTTCTCAAATAAATTTTTTTTAATGTACCTTGCTTATTTGCATTTTTAGATTCAAGAAGAAAAATGGGAGTAAATTGACACAACTAGTTTGAAAAGAAATGGCAAACACATAGTGACATCTCAAGTTAGTTCTTTGAAAGAGAAAAATGCGGTTTTAATTGTTTACTGTGGTTTTCCAAATTAGATGCTTTTATCTCAGTTTGTAGAGTTCCCAAATGAATTTACTTATCAAATCCCATTCCAATGTATAAAGATATGAAATACATTCCTCCTAGTCAGTGATTAGCTTTCTTTATCATTTTTTAAAATTATAGATCAGAGGGCGCCTGGGTGGCTCAGTCAGTTGAGCATCCAACTTCGATCTCGCGGTTTGTGAGTTCGAGCACCGCCTCGGTTCTGTGCTGACAGCTTAAAGCCTGGAGCCTGCTTTGGATTCTGTGTCTCCTCCTCTCTCTCCCCTTCCCCTGCTCATGCTCTGTCTCTCTGTCTCTCTGTCTCTCTCTCTCAATAATAAATAAATGTTAAAAAAATTTTTGATAAAATTATAGATCAAGAAGTATAGCTTTTTGGGGGTTTTTTATGTTTATTATTATTTTTTTTTTTTTTTTGAGAGAGAGCGCGCGAGCATGAGCAGGGGAGGGGCAGAGAGGGAGGGAGACACAAAATCCAAAGCAGGCTCCAGGCTCTGAGCTGTCAGCACAGAGCCTGAGACAGGGCTCAAACTCTTGAACTGTGAGATCATGACCTGAGCCAAAGTCAGCTGCTTAACCAACTGAGCCACCCAGGCACCCCAGCTTTTTATTAATAAAATGTAACTGTGTTACAAATCTCCATCTTTATAACTGTATGCTACAGCTTTTTCTATTTTTCCCTCAGTTCCATTATCCTCTCTGGTAATCATTATACTACTTTTTAATTGCCTGTGGCCCAAGTTTTCCAAAACCAAATTCCATAAATGGGTCACCAAATTTCTGGACATGAGTTTGAAATTAAGTAATTTAAAATTCAGATTATATTTTCAACAAATAAGGAAATAAAGAATGCCTCCTAAAAATTTTGTGTGTACCTTTGTTATGTACCTAAAATTTTATTTTAATGAGCAATTGATTAGATAATAAAAATCAATAATGTCAGAGATAAATTTTGGATTCCAGACACCACTACAATTTGTTCAGGATAGAGGTTGCTATTAGGAAAATAGCCGCCAGGCCTCAGTGCTGAGAGATATCTAGAGCTAAATTCTGATTTTCCCTGGTAATAGAGAAGAGGCAAAGATCATCTCTCATTCGTCACTTTATACCTACCTATTATTTGTTGAACTTTTTTTTCTAGAGAGAAAGCGATAAGACATGGTTAGAGAATTATTGGGCATTGTTGGAGCAGTGGTCTGAGCAGACACACAGTGATCTGGTTTATATGTTGTCTTGCCCAAGATGGGTTGGGTGAGGAGGCAAGGTGGCTAGCCATATGGAGGAAAGAGGAATAGCACTAATGTGTATTAAGACAAACTCTATACTAGACATTTTGCATATATTATCTCATTTTCTTCTATCTATAACCTTGCAAAGTAAGTTTAATTCATGAACCTATATCATGTTTTAGTTCCCACACAAGATAGGTAGATGTCAGAACTGGAATGTAAACCAAAGACTGAATTCTTTTCATTAAACCAGACTGCCTCCTTTAAGTTAAAAGGTCATGATCTACAGAAATACACTCATATTCTCTGAATGAAGAACTCTGCACTGTCAGTGTGAATATAATAAGCAAATCAGATAGACATGTTAAATCACTGTATACTGAGAGGTTATAGGATGTGTATGCCCTGGATTAGAAGTTCAAGTCTTAAAGTCCAAAGACTAAGGTTTATTCCCTGCTTTATCATTAACTGTATGCACTTACACAAATCAGCTTCACTGACTATCATGCTGTGTTTAATGGAATTTTTAAACCATAAAGCATTGCGCACATCTTTATTATGAACAAAGAAGTATTGTTAGAGTGGTAGTTTCATACTCAAATACCTACAGCCCAGGTATTATAATGTCACCTTAAATTTTATTATCTCAACTCTGGATGTTTTAAACTTGAGTATTAAATACATAGGGATAGTCTCCATTTACAAAGGGATATATGGTTTCCTTCAACTTTTTTTAGAATCATCCTATGCTTTAGGTGTATTTTTATTTTATATTTTCTGATAGAGATTTGTTTGTTGTGCAGGAAATGTTTTTTCTTTCCTCTTTATTTTCCTATGAGGGAAATGGCAGCATAAGTATAAAGAATGAAAATTGGCATCTGATACCTGTTCTCAGAGTTAGGACACCGTAGGGAAGGCTTGACACACTGGCAGCCTAAAAAAGCACATGTCCTGTGTCTATATGAGAAGATAGATCCAGTGTAGACACATTTCTCAATTTTTATTTTTATTTTTTTTAAGTTTTTATTTATTTATTTTGAGAGAGAGGGAGAGAGAGAGAGAGAGACAGTACGAATGGGGGAGAGGCAGAGAGGGAGAGGGAGAGACTCCCAAGCGGGCTCCTCATTGGCAGTGCAGAACCCAGCACGAACCCACAAATAGTGAGATCATGACCTAAGCTGAGATGAAGAGTTGGATGCTCAACCGACTGAGCCATCCAGGCACCCCCAAATTTCTTACCTTTTGAAAAGGAGTCTCTGATCCAGAATGTTTGCAATTAAATCTAAAAACTAAAGACTATCAACTAATCATATATATGTCTATATATATGCATATATGTATATATAATATTACTTATTGGGTATAATATTAATATATAATATACTAACATTAATATATAATAATATATGCATATATATGGTTCATATACGTATTCATATATTCACATTTAGATTTGTATATACGTATGTGTGTATATGTGTGTGTGTGTGTGTGTGTGTGTGTGTGTATATGTATATATATATAGGGAGAGAGAGAGAGAAACATATAAAATCATTGTGAAGGACAGGCCGTGGCAGTGATGGGAGGTCCAGGCCAAAGTTTCAGGAATAATCTCACAGAGAGATGATAGTAACCCCGACACTGAAGTGAGAAGAGTCAAGAAAGGAAGAAGCACATGGATTTAAGATATCTTATTCCAGAAGAACTAATATAATTGACTGAAAAATTCAGGGGTGAAGAAAAAGAAGCATTAAGAAATGACTGTAAGGTTTTTAGCTTAAGCATCTGGATAGATAGTGCTTCATTTTTACCAACTTGAGGAATATTGAGGTGGAGCTAATGTAGAGCAGTGGGAAACAGCTATTTGTTCCGGGTGTGTTAAATTTAAATGCGTGTTGTTAAATGTTGTTTAAATGCAAATGTTAAATGTTGTTATGCAATTGCAGATTCCAAATATATATATGTATATGTACGTATGTGGATGTGTGCATGTGTGTGTGTGTGTTTGTAGTAAGTACCAAAAATGTCCTCTAACACCCAACCTGAAAAAATTTTCCGCCACTATTCTGTTGAGGACAGAAAATGTCATTTTATAGCATTGGTTTGTAAGTCCAGTTTTCAAGTCTGAGCTCTTTGGCATCACCGAGCCTTAATTTAAGAAGGTTACAGAGCTCTGTATGGGTTTCAGAGGCTCAGTTGTATGTTTAATGATTGTAAGAACCAGGCACTTTTTGGCATTTGTTTGGCCAGTGGGAGCTCTGCATGAGAACATGTTTTTCTTGCCTGCCAAAGGGTGTTTGAGTGTTTGAGTGGCCTGTTGAGCAATCTCTCCAGGAGTATGATCAGAAACCACGTGGCCAACAAAAATCTCCCTGTTTCAAACAAATGAAGACTGCAGAGAATATTTAGCCAGGAAAGAATGAAAAAGGGATGGGCTACAGGTGGGCATATGCTTTTAGTTAAGGGGTCAGAGAAGACTTCTTTGATTTCGTGTCAGAGAAGAATTATACTTCTTTGATTTGGTGGCTGCTTATAAACTGAATGTGTTCCCCCCAAATTCATTGGAAGCTAACCCCCAATGTGATGGTATTAGAAAGTGGGGCCTTTGGGAGGTGATTAGTTCTTCCAGATAAATAGGAAAGAGACCCCTTAGAGCTCCCTTGCTCGTTTCTTCCACGTGAAGACACAGAGAACAGACTATATTAGTGAACCAGGAAGCAAGTTCTCAGCAGACATCGAATCTGCAGATGCCTTGATTTGGGGCTTTTAGTCTTCAGAGCAGAGAGAAATAAATTTCTGTTATTTATAAGCCACTCAGTCTATGGTATTTTATTATAAAAGCCCAAATAGACTAAAACAGTGACTTTTTTATATATATGTTGCAAATAGTTTCTCCCCATCTATTTTTCTTTGAACTTTATCATGAGATTATATATAAATATAATCATTTTGATATTGTGTGACAAATCAGTTTTTATAGATTTGTTTTAAAGAATTTATATGCTTTAACATCATAAATGTATTCTACTCTATATTTTTATATTTTTTGTGGACGGTAAAGTGTAGTAGAAATGTAACTTCTTTGGGAGCTGATCGTTTTTTCCAAATTATTTGTCCAAATAATTTCCAAAATATTTCTTAATTAGTCAACACTTCCCCACATATTTTAAATGCCACCTTAATCATATTAAATTCACATATGCACATATATCTTTAATACATTCCTTGTCAAGCCTGGAATAAGGAGTGGGAAGGCATTGAAGATGAAGAGTACTGACCCTTACAGGACCATGTTATTATTTGAGGCCATATTTGATTATTTAGTGTAAATCGTTGCTAGTAATTACTCTTTTCAGAGTTGAGTATCATTATAATGTCTTTCTTTTAAACTTAAGTTTTAGGAAAACATGGCATTTCTGGAACAGTATGATCCTTTAAAAATATATCTCCTTTGGGACCTGGGTGGCTCAGTTGGCTAAGTGTCTGACTTTGGCTCAGGTCATGGTCTCGCAGTTCATGAGTTCAAGCCCCATGTCGGGCTCTGTGCTGACTAGCTCAGAGCCTGGAGCTTGCTTCGGATTCTGTCTCTTCTCTCTCTGCCCCTCCCCCACTCACACTCTGGTCTCTTCCTCTCTCTCTCTCTCTCTCTCTCTCAAAAAATGAGTAAGCATTAAAATTTTTTTTCATATCTCTCTTCATTGGCAATGTAAATTTTATAATTAATCATATGTCTTTTTTCTTTTGCCCACAAGAAAGTACTGAACCAAATGTGTAGCCCAATTTTAAAAATTTTGTTTGAGTCATATCTATATATTTGCTTAATTCACTTTTATTCCCTATAATTATGTATCCTTTGCTGTGATTTTTTTATTGAGTGTAATCTAAGAAAACTGCCTCAAATTTTCTGTGAAGTTTATCTGAAGAAAGTTATACTTATGACATATCTGGACAGCTTAAAACACAAACAGCACAACGATATAAACAGTTGTGGAAATAGCCGTGAAGTGTATTAATGGTAACAGAAATAAAATGAAGCCAGGGATGAAGCACATGCCATAAGGTCCTTCACACTTGTTAGAATTGGGCCACAAATTTGCTCTGAAGTTCTAGCAATCACAGTCAAGGGAGAAAGATCTTCAGTTACATGATTCACAGTGCCCAAAGTTGAGAAAAAAGTTAGGGGAGTGTAACTATTCCCATTTCTAAGACCTCAGTGAATCTTGTCCTGTGAATCCTCATAAGAACAATACATTGTGGTGTGTAGAATGCTATCATCAACAATGTCCCTACAATAAACAACCCTAATATTTCTTCTCTGACAAGTACCCACGGAGCAGAGATTTTATGTCACTAATTCAGAGAATCCCATACGGTTTAATAGTAAAGTCATAGTGGACAGGGTTAATTCTCTTTTGTGAAAGCTGAGGCGCCAAATGGAGATTCATGTCTGAATGACAGGCTGCTCTACCTACATATAATTAGAGTGGATGACATGAACATATAAACAAACAAACAATTATTAATTCCAGTGTTAGTAATAAGTACAATGTTCTCTTTAGAGACAATGTTTTAGTGAGTTTACATGTGCATTGCCTTGCAGAGTGGGGACATATCCAGTATATTAGTATTCTATATACAGTAGAGCAAGGTGTTTTATAATAACGTTTAACCATGATTTGAACTGAACAAGACACTTAAGTTTTTCTAAATGAATAATATGGGTGCCTGGGTGGCTCAGTCAGTTGAGCATCCGACTTTTGGTTTAGGCTCAGGTCATGAGCTCACGGTTCGTGAGTTCAAGCCTTATGTCAGGCTCTGAGCAGGCAGTGCAGAACCTGCTTAGGATTTTCTCTCTCTCCCTCTCCCTCCTTTCCTCTCTCTCTCACTCTCTCTCTCTCTCTCTGCTCCTCTCCCACTCGCTTTCTCTCAAAATAAATAAATGCACTTACCATTTTTTTAAATTAAACAAATAAGTAAATAATAGAATTGATAGCACTTAACCTGCAGGGATATTATAAAATAAGTGTAATGAGTGTTTGAGAGGCACTGCATATGTACTTTCTATAAACATTCTCAGAAGTGTGTGCATTCCATGTAAAGCAATAATATTGACAAATTATTGTAAAATTGCTAGTATTCTGTTTAATGACTCAGCTTCTATATTACAGTGCATATTTATTATGCTTTTAAAATTGCATGTTGGGGCACCTGGGTGGCGTCTGACTTCGGCTTAGGTCATGATCTCGCAGTTCATGAGTTTGAGCCCCACATAGGGCTCTGTGCTGGCAGCTCAGAGCCTGGAGCCTGCTTCCCATTCTGTGCCTCCCTCTCTCTTTCTTCCCCTCCCTCTCTCTCTCTCTCTCTCTGTGTGTGTGTCTCTCTCTCTCAAAATAAAAACACTAAAAAAATAAATAAAAATAAAATAAATAAAATAAAATAAAATAAAATTGCATCTTGGGCTTTAATAATGCCTTTTAACCAAGGCCTTGTAAAACATAATAAAACTACCAAAGACTCCAACAACCATAGAAATCACATATCATATAACATCATTTTAAGAAGCAGATATGTCTTACTGCTGCCTTGCCTGAGTAACACTTACATGAATGTACATTTTGCACATCAAGTTTTAAAGCTTTTTTCTCCAGCTTAAAGCTGTCTTTAGACTTAGCATAGGAAATGAATTGGTATGAAAGAATATTATTCTGTACTCAAGATGCACCTGCATATAAGATCATTGAACTGTGGTGATATCACCAGTAATCCAGCATACACATATTTTGAGATATTTTCATAAAGTCTGTTTTGCTTTGATACAACCACTTCTTTCTCATGGCTAATGGAACATACAGGCAAGCTCGTTAAGTTCGATTTTATGTAACCAATGAAATAGGAAATAAACTATACTATTACCTTAGTTTGATTAGCACTATAATATACTCAACCTATGTAATCAGGCCAAAGGACAAAATATAACGTAGGTAAAATAAAACTCTGCCAGAAGAAAATACTACTGTATCTCTGGATTTCTTTTTTGGGAAAGTGTGTAATTTTCCATAATTTGCATTATAAGAATCTGTAGTCCTTAATACCCTTAATATCCAAAGTTTAATCATTTTGTCTGTTTTTTATAAAGTTAATGATAAAAGTCTATTTTAAGGGGCATCTGGGTGGGTCGGTCAGTTAAGAGTCTGACTAGTTTGGCTAAGGTCACAATCTCACAGTTTGTGAGATGGAGCCCCCAAGTCGGGCTCTGCGCTGACAGAGTGAAGCCTGTTTGGGATTCTTTTTTCCTCTGTCTCTGGTCCTCCCCACTCTCAAAATAAATAAATAAACTTTAAAAATTTTTTCCAAAGAAATTCAGTTTCATTGTTCTGATATGGGAAATTTTTACTATATTTCTATTTATCTTATATCACTTAAGTGCTGTGTCATTTCTAATGTTATTTCAAATGTGAGTTTTTGTGAGAAGAGCCCTTTAAAATCATTTTCACTTCAGTTGAAGAATTCTTAGTTTTATTTTATTGTATTTATTATTTTTTTAGAGAGAGAGTGGGGGATGGGGCAGAGGCAGAGAGAGAGAGAGAGAAAAAAAATCTTAAGCAGGCTCCACACTCAGCATGGAGCTTGATGCAGAGCTCGACCCCACGACCCTGGGATCATGACCTTGTCTGAACTCAAGAGTCAGACACTCAACTGACTAAGCTACTCAGGCATCCCTTATATTTTTATATAATACAATTTGTTTGGAAAGTAAAAGTCATTAATTTTTGTTTAATTTGAAAGAAAAATAGGACTCAACTTTATATCAGAAGAATACATCCTTTTGAAGTTTTTCTTTTACATTTTAATAAACTGCATTTTTAAATGACTTATTTTTATCTCTCCCATAATTAATGTATTTTATCTGGTCTTAGTCTTTGGTAGATGTGAGGAATTCAACTAGTAAAACCAATAATTCCTACTTTGTCAAAACAAAAACTGATAGAGAACTCTGTTTAAAGCTTAGAAAATTTTTAATTACTTCAATGTGGTTTTGATGCTTAACTTTTGTTCCCAAGAAAGATAAATGCCACCTGTAATTGTGTGAAGGATTATCAACATTCTGTTGTCAAAGTCTGGAATGGTCACAAAAGGGTTTGTGAATATGGCATGTGAGAATCCTTACTCTTTCACTAACAAATTTTTATTTTATTTAAGTAATATATTCTGAGTGAATAGTATGTTCCAGAAAGATACAAAAGGATTGGTCTTGTAAGATTATATTAACCATAGTAAAGACTATGTACACTAAGTGAATATCCCAAGATATGCACTTGGAAACTATTGACTTTCTTTTGAGGGAAGTAATAAAATTTGCATTTTAGAATGATCCTTCTGATTGAATGGGGAAAACTCATTTGAAGAAAAGCGAGTCTGGATAAGTTGCTATTTATTACATCATTCATTGTCCATCTCATCTCATCTATGTCTAGTTTTCTGTTAAATCTATTCATTGCATTCTCAATTTAATACAAAATAGTTATAGAATATCTATACAATTTTTGTACATTCCCATTCTCTATCAAGTATCTTCATCTTTTCATTTATCTGAGCCATCTTTTCATGTTTTATTTACCATATTCATTATACTTATTCTAAAATCCTTGTATGCAAACTACTAGATCTGGATTATTTGTGTGTCTCCTGTTTTGTTTTGTTTTGTTTTTTAAGTAGACTTAACACCCAGTGTGGAACCCGGTGCGGGGCTTGAACTCATGACCCTGAGATCAAGACCTGAGCTGAGATCAAGAGTTGGACGCTTAACTGACTGAACACCTGGGCACCCCTCCTTTTGTTTTTAATCTTGGTTATCAGTTATATTCTTTTGCCTCTTTGCAAATTTAGTCTTTAGTATTTTTGTTGTTTTTTATTGTTGTTGTTTTTTGGACACTAGACATTTGTAAGTAAAGCAAAATTTTGGTGAAAATCAGTGCCCTTCTACACAATCTTAGACCCAGCAAAAAAATATTCTTCGGGCACACCAACTGTATAATTGAACATTCTTGATTTCCAATGCTTTTCACTTTACTTCCTCTCTTTCACAAAAAAAAGTTTTGGGATTTTCTCTTTACCACAGCATAGGCTTTTGAGTCCAAGCCAGACTATCAGCCCATACCAAGGACTAACACTTGTCCTCAGGAAGGAAAGAGATGGATGGCAATTGTCAACATTACCATTTCACTTTAGAAAGTCTTCTCTTTTTGAAATTTCATTTATTCTATTCTTCATTGATTCCATAGCCCATGAGTGCTGTCTAAACTGTGGGACATTTTAAACTTAGTTGGCTTTTTTCCTGTTGTTTTAGCTAGTTAATTGGCCAGTGGCAACCCATTTTACCTCAAAGTAGAATACCCAGGAGTCTTGGGTTTTAATGTTTAAGTGGGGAATAGAAGCAAAGACATGAGAAAGGACAAGCCTAAACGCGCACACACACACACACACACACACACACACACAAATCCTGTATTCTTTCAATGTAAAGACACATTAAAATGTAGGCATCGAAGGGAGATACCAATGTTTTCCCCCTTGTGCTTGTGCTTTAAAAGGGGGTGACAAAATTTTTGGCTTAATCTGTAAATTAACACAAATTGTACTTGGATTAATAGTATGTCTAGCAGAAGAAAACACAAACATAAATTATCCTCCTTATTTGGAGGATAGAATACTGGAATCGTGACATGTGGGATATCATGATTACCTAAATTACCACCAGTGATGGTTCAAAATGAAGTATAGATAGAGAACAAGATATTGGGTGATCAAGGAGCTTTTTATACTTAGTTGCTTTGGTGAAAAATGGTGATTACAAAGATGATAGCATTTTGTGGTAACTTCTGACAGCACTGGAAAATTTACATGTGGAAAAGAAAAATCAAAGTCTTGAATTCCCAACTAATATCTTAATTAGGAAGAAGATAGTCTTCATTTCATATTTGAAGGGGTTTGTGTCTCCTTTAAGTTTAGGTCAGATAAGACTGAGGATTGAGACAACAAAACAGAATTTTATGGAGCTACAAAGATTATAATGTATGTATATTTTACTGAACTGCTAGGGAGTCATTGTAAATTTTAAATTTACATACGGGGTACCTGAGTGGCTCAGTCGGGTAAGTTTCCGACTTCGCCCCAGGTCATGATTTCTCCATCTGTTGTGGGTTCGAGCCCCACGTGGGACTCTGTGCTGATAGCCCGCAGCCTGCTTTGGCTTCTGTGTCTCCCTTGCTCTCTGCCCCTCTCCAATCTGTGCTCTGTCTCTCAAAAATAAATAAATGTTAAAAAAAAATTAAAAAAAATAAATTTACATCCAAGTTAGTTAGCATATAGTGCAATATTGATTTCAGGAGTAGAATCACAGTGATTCACCCCTACATATAACACCCAGTGCTCATCCCAGCAAGTATCCTCCTTAATGCTCCTTGCCCATTTAGCCCATACGTCCCCCGCCCATAACGCCTCCAGCAACCTTCAGTTTGTATCCTGTATTTAAGAGTCTCTTATGTTTTGTGGCTCAGTCGATTAAGTGTCCAACTTGAGCTCAGGTCATGATCTCGCAGTTCATGAATTTGAGCCCCACATGGGGCTTGCTGCCATCAGCACGGAACCTGCTTTGGATCCTCTGTCTCTTCTTTCTGCCCTTCCCCTGCCTACACTCTCTCTCTCAAAAATAAATGAAACATTAAAAAAAAGAGTAACAGAGTATATTTTTAATGGAATGAGGAGGTCTTAATATAAAAGAATATATACAGTATGCCATCATTTGCTTAAATAAAAGTAAATAATATATATGCCTTTTCTTATTTTTGTAAAAATAATGGACCAAAAACTAGTCAAATTGATTATCTATGGTGGATGAAACTGATAAGACAGGAAATGAGGTTTTTCAGCCTATACCTTTTGTTTTACATATTAAAAAATAAACTTAATTCAGTAAATATTCAAGTTTCTAGATGTCATAGTCCCAATCCAGTACCGCTGAGAAGAGAAAAGAATGATAGCATGAGGAAAATTTGCTTAATGGGCAGGGAGGGGGAGATAATCCTATGATGGACATAAGGAGCCAGACAAAAAGTCATTGGCCAGACATTGGCCAACTAATGTGATGGAAATCAAGGGAAGGAGGGTACTTTCCATTTGATGCCACAGAGAGGGAAAATAATGAATACTAGAATGATCCATTGGATTTGGCAATTAGGAAATAATTAGCTAAAAGATAGAAAGGAATTGGGGGATGGGCAAATGTGGAAGGGAAAACTATAAATCAAATAAGGAGCTCAGAATATTCCTCAATGGCAAGTGTTTCTTCACCATTTGCCCAAGGCTCTCTCCAAAATTAATATATTTGATGAACTGGTTTAATTCTTCAATGTTAATAGGAGAGTGGGAGGGAAAAGTAAAGTAAAAATAAAACAAAACAAAAACAAAAATGAAAGAAAGCACAAGAAACCCTCAGATGATAGTTTGAATTAATCTCTTAACAACAGGATTTGTTTCAGTTTTTCTTTGTTTCTCGATGTTCAAATCCGAGTCTTTTGCAGGGAAGCATGTCCAAGGCTACAACAATCCTCCAAAGGCCCTGCACTGGAAACCCTTTCAGGATGTTTTAGTCATTTTTCCATACACAGTATGCTTTGCCTCTGAGCCCATTGTTCAAAATGTCTATTGCTCTTCAGGTCGCAGAGGAGCAAATCTTTTAAAATGGCCATGCTAGCTTAGCCCGTGGAGAGGAAAGTCAACATATAAGAAGTTCAATTACTGTGAATTTAAAACAAACAAACAAAAAATACATCTTTCTGAAGTCACGGTTATGTTCAACTACAATGTGTCCACATTTCAAAAATGGTATTTTTCTGTTTTAAATTTGCCATCATTGCAATCCTGCTGCTCTCCCAGGGGCTAAGCCGGTGCTACTAATCGCACTGCTCTACTCTGCTGTGACCAGAATAGTCAAAGTCACTTTACATGGACTTTCCATAAGTAGAGCCACACCTGTACAAACAAAAAGCTCTTCATATATGAACACCAAAATAAAGGCTGCTGATGAGGATATAGAGAAAATAGATGATAGATTGATATGTGCAGCACACATGGATGGACAGATAGGAGGGAGAGAATTAATGCTATTAGAAGCCCTCATAAGAGTGGAAACTATAAGGTTTGTTTTTATTTTCTTTTCTCATGAAATGGAGGAAGCAAAAACCTAGGAGTCATGTTCCATTCAGAGCTCAAGCATGGTCCCCACACTTGTGACATTTCAGGAAACTATAAAATCTCTAGTTTCTAGTGCCATCGTCCCAAACAGTTTTATAGTTCTGTACCAAATCTTTGGCATTCCCAAGAATCTTAACAGTAGCTCTGTGATATTCACAGAAAGAAGCATAAGTACAAAAATTTGGTCTTGCCTGAATTTCAGTCATTCCTTGCAAGTTTTAAGTAGTTAGAATGCCCATGTATCTTATCTCACAAATTGAGCTACTTTTGAGAAAGAATGAACTGCAGGGAACAATTGCTAAAATAGGCAGGATTCTGGAAAGACAAAGATAAATCTGAACTGTCCTAGGTAAACCAGAATATATAGTTGCATAATCTATAGTCTGATCTGTGCACACAAACTCAACTGGGAAGAGTCTTAAAAAATGTAATTTTCTAACTGTGTTTTACCATATCTAAAGCATGTTTGGGGATTGGGTAGAAATATGCCTGTATCTATTGTCCGTATTTTCAGAGTTTCATTTAAGATTTTCAGTATCTTATAGAGCTTTTTGATTTATTCTTGTGGCAGTTCAAATTACAACATCTTGTTTGAAAACAATAATTTTCAAATTTTTCTAATTTCCATTTCTTCTTTGAGCCTCCAGCATTTGTGTGTGTTTGTGTATGTGAGAAACACCTTAAATTCTAACCCATGGTAGCTCCTCTTCCAGAGGAGGAATTGCTTAGACCATTAATCTCTGTCTGTGATAAGGATTCTTTTTGTCCCTAAATGTTCAAAGGAAGTATCTCCATTAGTAGATCAGTGAAATGAAACTTAAAATGTGCCTTATGTGTATATCCCCGCAGTTCAAGGAGGACATCACAAACCTTTCAAAAGAATATCTTTGTTAGGAAACTTGAATATAACAGAATATAAATAGAATGTCTTTTTGGTAGTTTTTTTTTGTTGTTGTGTTTTGCTTTGCTTTGCTTTCTGTCCCGTTTCTTCTGTTCTCTTTTCTTCTCCTGCCCTCTCCTTGTTCATAATCTGTTAAGGTTCAATAAATATCTATCTTTCCTATTTTGGTAATATCTGTTTTTCTTTTTACTTAATATTATATCACCTTAACATTCTCTCTGTAGTGCTTTGAATATTGCATGTTGATTTTCTCTATATTTTTCTCTTGAAACTACCAAATTTCTTCTATTTGGTTTGTCTGTTCAGATCTACAAGAACTGTTAATTGAGTGTACATGTTTTTGACACTCTTTCTCCAAAATTAAAAGGTATATCTCAATAGCTTACTGGATTGCAGCTTCTTCTTTTAAAAAATATTGTTTTTAAATTTAATGTTTATTTATTTTGAGACAGAGAGCGATAGAGCACGAGCAGGGGAGAGGCAGAGAGAGAGGGAAACGCAGAATCTGAAACAGGCTCCAGGCGCTGAGCTGTCAGCACAGAGCCTGACGCGGGGCTAGAACTCAGGAGGCTGTGAGATCATGACCTGAGCCTAAATTGGATGCTTAACCGACTGAGCCACCCAGGCGCCTCTCTAGCTCCTTCTAGAAGAGCAATATCAGGATGAGCTCTAAGATACTGTCTCTTTCCCTCTTTCAACTGTAATCTGCTCTCTGCCATTGTAAAAGACAGGACCACCATAGAAAATAGGTATCAGGCTCAAATTACGATAACATAATAATAATTTACAAGGGATGATCTATAAACACTTTAGGCACAAAGTGTACCATGAAGGACAGTTCAGGACCCCAGGACTAATAACAGTGGACAGTTACACATTTAAACCTAAATGGATGAGGAGACAGAGTGACTAATAGAAATTAGAAAAATAGAGTGTACTGTTAATACTCCAAAGCCCAAATTAATGAAGGCAGAATCATATGGAGAGGACCAACTTGAGAGAGGGCCAAACTGTGACCTTCAGCAAAAGGATAGAGCCAACCTAAGGAGAGCAAAAGAGAAGAAATCAGGATTTTATACAATCTTATATCACTCAGTAATTATTCTCCTTCCCTCTGCTCTCTTTGTGGGGCTCGCTATTGACTGAATTAGAACTGAAACCAGACAACACAGAAGCCCTTTCATATAGCCTACACAAGTCAGTCTCCCAAGACAGAGAGCAAAATGGAAAAAGGTGGGAAGTGGTTCTGAGGGACAAATGGAAGATGATTGCAACCATCTATGCCTTTTACCCTTCAGTAATCACCCTCTCCTTTGTGTAGCAAAACATTTGTGTCTCAGTCACAGATGAGTCACAAATTACCATCAAGATATAACATCATCTTTATTGTAATAAATAATACATTTATTATAATGTATTATAATTTTAAAAAACTGAGATAGAAAGCATTAGTCACAGCAGTATTCTTACTTTCTTTTTTCAAAAAGCATGTCTTCTGGTCAAAGGCACTATTATAAGAGATGCCATGGCTGTGTCTAAAGCATTCATAAGTGAAAGAAAAAGTAGTACTCATAGAACCACTACAGAGAGCAAATCCATACCCGGAATATGTATATATATATATATATGTGTTCTGGTAACAGTAAAGTGCCACGTTTCTGTGAGAGAAGGCGTAAAACCTAACACATCTGCCATTGTCAAGCACTTGTTTTCCCCCAGAGAATGGTGATAGAGAAGGAGTCAGCATTTGCCTCTGCTACTGAAGGGTTGAGTACTCAAGCAGATTCTTCTTTCACGTTAAATGACCAACTGTATTTACACACCAAAATTGTGCCAACTGGGAAATTTTCCCTTCCAAGTTTTAGTATAAGATCACCGCTACGTCGAGTGGTAATACGAAAGCCATCGACCTCGGCGTGGGCCAGAATATCAGGAAGGTTTACCCGTAAACCATGCCGCTGCTTTTTTATGTGTTAACTGACCGTGAGATTAGTAAAGTAGTAACTCTGGGAGTCTATGTTCGAATTCTTTGAGGCTTTCTAGATGTTCCTACACTATAGCTCTTTGCCTTAGATCTTCCAGTATTTTTGGATCCAAGTGGTAAGGTATCTTGACCACAATCTGGACCTGCTACAGAAATTTGTGCTCCAGGTTTCAATAATTGTCCTCCATGGAGTTACTTAAAATATAGGCAGAGAAGGATAACCAGATGTAGAATTTTCTGTTTCTGAAACCTGAGAGGTCTCATGGAACACTGTGCCTCCTTCTTTTGATGGGTGATGTAAAGTGAAGCAAGGTTTCCCTTACTTTAATAGGCAACATCCCTAAATACTCTATACCATGGATCTCTAGACACTTCACCAATAGGGTAAGTCTTAAATTTTTGAGGGTTTATTTACCACACTCTTGGAAACATCTAACAGTAAAACATGTAGGATTCCTGCTACTTACTAAGTTACTGGATCCAACTAACATAAAGCAATGTAATGGATCAGCAAGTTGTTATGAGGGATGTCAAGAAGACTAAAAGTCCTCTACATAATATTATAAGACCAAGACAATAAAGATGTCCTATTGTCATTGCTACATAATGGAAACTGCTTCTGATTTTCTTTACTTATGGTAACGTAATCAATAGCATTTGGCTGGTCGGTCACTACATACCAGGTGCCAGGGCTCTGAGTATTTTCCCCAATAAAATATTGTATCCAGTATGGCAGCTGCAATTGGCATTACTATCTCATTAAGTTTATGAAAACCTACTCTGAACTTCCCAAACACATTGGACTTTACACAGGCGAGGCAGGTAATGTAAATGGATTCACCATCCCTGCATCTTTCAGATATTTTTATTTTGACTTACTATTTTGACAAGGGTTGGTGGTAGTTCCAGAGATTTTACTTGTCCCTGTCTGCCATAATGACTCTCACTTCACAAGCCAGGAAAACAATACAAGGAATCTGTCAGTTAAAACCTATTTCCTCCATTCATTTTGAAATAACCACAGGCTGGGTTCAAAATGACTGTCTCCTCTTGAAGCTGGTTATGACAGGAACTGTGGTACCCACAGCCATAGATGACCTCCAGTGCCCTTGGATAATTTCCTTCCCTTGAATGATGGTGGAATCTGTAACTTGAATCTCTAAGCAATTGAATATGGCAAAGATGATAGGATACCACTGTTATGTTTTATGGTAAAGGAGAAGGGATTTTACAGGTGCAGTTAAGGTCCCTAATCATTTCTTGACTTCAAGTTATACTGTCTTAACTTAGTGAGTCCTTTATAAAAGGGCACAGGGCTTCCTTAAAGCTAGGACTCAAAGAAGAAAAGGTGTTCTCTCTCCCTCCCTCTCTCTCTCTCTCTCTCTCTCTCTCTCTCTCTTTCTGCCCTTCTCCCTCTCTCCTCCCCTTTCCCTCCTTCCCTCCCTCCATCTTTGCCATGGATTCTATAGCCATTATGAAATGTATTCTGCCAACAACCTGAGGGATCTTGGAAGCTTGGAGCTTGGCAGTTAAGTCACCACCTTGATTCCAGTCTTGTGAAACCCTGAGCAGGAAATGAAGAACCCAGCTAATCCACATCCAGACTTTTAATCTATAGAAACTTAGATAATAGACATTGTTTTATTGTTTTAAGCTTCTGTTAGTGGTAAATCATTTCACAGCATGGAAAACTAACATAGGAACTCCTACTATGGTTGAGTAGGATTTCTCACATTTTTGGCCAGATCTTGTCCGGGATTGTCCTATGCCATTGTAAGATGTTTAGAAACATCTCTGGCCTCTATTCATTAGATTGTAGTAGCACCTGCCTTCCCAGTGTGATAGCAAAAATGTCTCTAGACATTGCCAAATGTCCACCAGGGGACAAAAGTCACCCAGTTTCCAAAACACTGGTATAGAAGCAACAAGAAGTGATAGGAATTGGTTCTTAACAGAATCAGGATGCTCCTGTGAAGTTGTGCAACAATCATCAAAAATGCAATTATTAGAAGGATTTTATAGGTAGATAATATAAAGTGTTGCCTCCACTAGCAAATAAGTCAGGGAAATGTAAAATTTCAAAGTTTTCCATCTTGTTCTATCTTTCCATAAGACTCTATTCCTTGGGATCATACAGCTTTGCCAACAATGCCTTTACTTCAGGCTTAGAAGACTTTTGGTCTTCCCATCCAATCAGATTTTATAGAGCATTTGAGAAAATTAAAAACAATGATATCACAACTGCTATCTTTCTTGAATATTTTATATACAAATTTAATATCAAATTTCATTGAGTTCTGAAAAGATCATGCTAATCAGTTAGAATAAGTTTTACTTCCAAACTTTATCAAAATATCATAAATGTTTTACATTTTTAAGTAGTTTGACAAGCAGTACTATCTGGGGATGACCCCAGGAATACAATGTTACCTGAACAATGGGCCAACTGCAACCTGGGACCCACTTCTCAAAGAAGCAGATATACCCAAACTCTGCTTCTTTCCAAGGTCTAGTGTCTTCCTTCTCCTGGTTGGAGGTGCTGTTCCTGAACCCAACTTCCCATGGGTCCCAAAGCACTCCAGGTAATGGGTAGATGTCTTTCCCAGGCAACAACTCTAAACATCTGGAATTACATTGAGACTACTTGGAGCCCCAGTAATCTTATCATTCCCAACTGAAAAAGTTGTCTTCTAAGAAGGTAAAGGTCATAGGATTCCCCTTTCTACTATGAAAAGTGAAATGCAGTGAAGTCACTGCATATCCAAAAGTTCCTTGATCTTGTATGCTTTTCAATGTGACTAATGAGAGGATTGGGAAAAATGTACCTTCTCTTCTTATTGAATACCTGCATTTAGCATTCCCCCTGGTAAAATCAGTTCTTTATTTCATACTGTGTGTTGTGAATTGGCCTGATATATAACAGGGGGTGACCACAAAAAGATCCACTTTGCACAACATTTAGGTAAATATCCAAAATAATTTCCAATACTTTATAAACAGATAAAATAAATCCTTCTTTATTCAGATTGGAAATATGACTTAAGTTCAACAGGTTCTCTCTATATATTGTCAGTAATCAAATGTTCAAGCAGCTCTTCCTGTAAATGACCTGAGGTGATTTCTGAAAATCGTCTGCTATTCACCTGACCCAGAAAATCCCACAAAATCATGCAAATCAAGAGGTTCACATCTTTGCGTTCACTTTAAGAACACACTTGAAACTTCCCAGGCCATCAAGGGTATATGCATATCCAAAAAGCCTCTAAGTATCCGAAGGATGTCACTTTGCAGAAGCACTGTGTACCATTCTGTCGCTACAATGGTGGAATTGATAGGTGTGCCTAGGCTGAACAGTCGAGCTGGACACAGCGTCGGTGGCCAAAAGAGTGCTGAATTTTTACTGCATATGATTAAAAATGCAGAGAGTAATGATATACTTAAGGGTTTAGATGTAGATTCTCTGGTCATTGAGTACATCCAAGTGAACAAAGCCCCCAAGATGTGGCATAGAATTTATAGGGCTCATAGTCAGATTAACCCATACATGAGCTCTCCCTGCCACGCTGAGATGATCCTTACTGAAAAAGAGCAGATGATTCCTAAATTAGAAGAGGAGGTTGCACAGAAGAAAAAGATATCCCCGAAGAAATTGGAGAAACAAAAACTTACAGCCTGAGAGTAAATTCTGTATAAAATAAATGCAAATAAAAGTAAAAACGGAAAAAAAATGTTCAAGCAAGCCCTTATGATTTTTCACTGAATTGTAAACTCTCCAGTGAAAATATATATGGTATGTACAAATAAAGAGTGTAGTGTATTCTCCTACTCTGTACTCCATATATGACATATATATATTACATTTTTTTTTACATTATAAATACACTGCAATATAGAGATATTTTATATAGATATCTTAACAGACTAAGCTATGGAAACAGCTTTAACTTTGCTGGCATATTATTGACAAATCAGAAATATAATTGCCTTTCTACAGTTTCTGATCTTAGCAACTTAAACATAAATTGTTCTCTATTCAGTGATGGAAAATGGACTCTAATAAGTGAATTGTACAGGCATTACAGATTGGCCAAAGCAAGTATCGTTTTTGCTATGTCAACTCTATTCTGTGTCTTTGTATAAATAGCCAGAGGCAGGCTTGAATATTTTACTTTCATTTGAAATCAAACAGTGATTTCATGTTATTCATTCCCTGGTGCCAAGACCAGCAACACTGCTACAACACGTTTGTCTGTCTGTTTGTTTGCTTGTATTTTAATTTATACTGTGGCAATGTTTCACAGGTTTGTGTATAATTATCTCCATTTCAAGCAGGAGGTACAGGGAATAAATGAAAAGAGAGAAATCAGAGCCACCCTACAAAACTATTTCATAATTCCCATCTTAGCCTTGAAGCATAAGTTCTTGAAAATTCCAATATTAAGCTCACACTCTGTTATTTATGTCTTCATCTATAACAAGTATTTACCCCATATAATCCCAGAGGACCCTTTTTTTTATTGCTTATACACACCTGTTGTTTCATATGGTCCATGAACAGAGGAATGAATGAATATTGATAACAATATATTTATACTTGCAAAATTATTTTAGGTATCTGCTACTTTTTTTTTGTCTTCTCCACCTCTTTTCTATTGGGACTGCCCTTCCTTAACAAGTACTAAAACACTTGACCTACACCAGTCAATTAGAGCACACCATATTCCTGGACCAAGGTTTTGGTGCAGGAGTATGCATGTGGCTCAAGTATGTTGAATAAGGTATCTTTTGAGCAGATTGATATAAAAGATGGGAGATACAGGGTCTCTTTCCTTTTCAGATGGTGTGCTGTATGGACCATGTAAGCCTGAGTGGCTGAAGAATTATTTCCAGCAATGGAGAGAGTTCTCACTAGAGAATGAAGCCAAATAACTGAAAACAGAGGTGAAAGGGTAAGAAACACAGTGACACCATTTGATAGCAAAGAGAGCCAATAGATTTCATTTTTTATTTTGTTTTTGTCTTATTGTGGTTTTAAAAGTCATTTTGAGTTGTTTTATGACATCTGTAACTGAAAGACTTCTGATTAATATAACTGTGCTATATAATTTAGTATAAATTTCCTCCCTGCAAATCGGAATTCCATTTGGACCTAGTTCATCTTTTAAGAGATAGAGTGTATTAGTTAGGTTCCTGGCAGGAAACAGATCCCATTCTCAATGGGTAAATTGAAAATAATTATTGAAGAGACTACTTACAGAAGTGGACAAGGTCAGAAAAAAACAACAAAAAATGATGAAGCTAAAATAAAAATATCCTGAATTTCATAATATCTTAAAGATCAGCATAATTCTTCAGCATATGCAAGAAATATTTTAATTTGGGGCCTTTTCCCCCACACTAGTGAAAATTTTATAGAAAGAAGGTAATGATAAGCTTTTTAGTGCAATTTTGTAGACCCTTCCTAAAATTTCATTTGCAATAAATGGAAATACTGAATGAAAAACATTTTTTCCTCTGGAGACAATGCATTTGCCAAATCTAGAAAAAAAAGTGGAACAATAGCCAAGATGTATGGCACTCCTTAGCCAAATTAGTATCTTTCCAACATAAGTAATATTTCTCTTCACAGTAGCTGCCCAGAAAGAATAAGTAAATATTTAGAAAGTTTTTGTGGAGACATAATAACGTAAGTTCAGACAGGTTTATTAGACAATGAAAGAATTGCCAATTTTTCCTGAAGTCTACTAGAAATCTCTGCTGTAGCTTACATGAAAAAAGAATGCTCTCAGTTAAATAATATGCAGTTATTTTAGGTACACAAATGGTTGAATCATTGAGGGAAAATATACAATTAAAACAAATCACGAAAGCCGTTCTGTAAATAAAATGATTTATTTTGTCATAAGTTATATTTGTAACTTGATAACTAGCTTGGGATGGAAATAGTCTCAACTAGCCTTAAGTAATTTTTAAAGATATATGCTTAGAAAACAGGAAAAAACAATTATATTACATGTGTTTTCTAAATATGCAGAATATACTAGATTCACATTTTAATCACCTTAGAAGAGCAACTTTTGCATTATTAGAATACTTGTTTGGCTTCATTTGCTTTATTCACTCAGTTTTCCCAAATGAAAAGCAATAGTGCTATCTAATAATAACAAAGTGATGACTATCCACTTTGATGACTTGGTTCAGCATATTGGAGTATTGCTATTTATGGGCACTAGTGTGTTAATGTCAAAGTGGATTCTTATTGTGGCCATGTGTATTCCTGGTGTACGGTTAGTTCTGAGTTCTATGTGAAGATTAGAATTAGATAGTATCAGAATTAAGTAAAAACTAGGAGACTGCCTAATTTTAATATTTACTCAACTGAAGTCCAGATAGTTTAAGAAACTTGTTTAAGAGCACATAGGTACTTCAGAATAACCCAGGACTATAATCCAGTTATGAATTAGGAGTGTGGCTTTGGATTCTTGGTGGAGACTTCACAAAAAAATATTTACAGCTGTTACAGTGCAAACTGCTTGATCACTGTCGTTAACAATAAGCCGAGAATCATTAGGTTTTTGTAGTTTTCCCTTGTAAATTTTATCATTTGTATTAGTCTTAGTCTCAATATGCTGGTTTTAAGAATATGCCATGCATGATGCACATCTAGGGTTCCTCTAGGACCTAAGATAGTGTTTTATACCTCCTAGGTATTGAATAAGAAGTTACACTTTGCAGCAATGTTAGCTTTCCCCAAGCTCATAAGTCATGGCTGTAATGGTTAGGTCCATTTTTACCATGATCTCTATCACTGAGGCACAGCTATTGAATCTCAAAGTTAACTCTACCTAATAAAATGAGGATTCCATCACAGGTAGATAATAACTTAATTTGCCAGGGCATGATTTCTAAATACTTTGAACTGTGATTTTCTAACATAGTTAGAACTATGTTTCTAACAGTAGTGAATATATTTTTTAGATGGCCATGAAAATTTAATTATGTTTATGAGAAGGATTTCATTCATAGTGGTAATAAAATGAATATTTCAAAGTATAAGCTGGAAATTCTTAGTCGAGGTGATGCAGTAATTCATATTGCTGATAATTTTGAAATTGCTAGAATAAAGCTTCAGCTTTTCTAAAACGCTCTTTGGAAATTGGTGAACTGAAAGTCACCTATTCACCTACTGATTCTTGTGCAGTAGGAAATTTGGTTGATGGCTTGAATTAAGCTTTTTTTTTTTTTTTCACATAAAGAGAATAGAGATTCAATCAAGTTGTAAAATCTAGATATACTTCCTGCATTTTGCTAAATGCTGGGGAGCAGAGGATCTCCTAGAGAAAATTCAGTATAAAACTAATTTCAGAAAAAGCTTCTCAGTCATGATGAGAAAATTGTTGAATTATTTAAACTGCATAGGATTGAGATGTAAAAGCAATAATAGATATGATAATACACAAAAATGATTGTTTAATGAGGACTGGGTCATCAGGAAGTGTTTCAAGAAAAGATAGGATTGAAGCTGTTATTTGAGGAATAGTTATAATTTGAATTTGGTTTGGTTTAGGATGTACTTGCTAGAAAAATATTTTACTATAATCCTTTCAGTTAGCCTAGAACAAGCATCCAATTTATATCTGTCTTTTTTTTTTTTTTTTTAGCTTTAGGATTACTTACGCATTATCAGTGGAAAACAAATTAAGCAACACTTATTTAAGCAAGAAGTAGTTAAGTATATTTTCTTCTAAAGTTAAACATAGCTTGCAGGATTTTGACCCAAAGCACTTCCTAAGTCCTTAGGCCAGTAATATGAAGGATTAGCTTCTGGACCAGTTCTATTTAATGAACTACTTTAGGTATCATTTTTGGCTCTTATATTAAAATCAAAATGATTTTATGTCACTAAGCTAGAATACGATTTTAAGAGCCTGTGGAATATGCCCAAGGACATATACTCGGTCATCTATTGCTGTCAAGTAAGGAAATCCACCTAATTGACTTCTATTGCAGGATATTTGAAAATAGAGACTGAGTGAAATGATTAACCAGGCTGTTTGGCTTCTGTGAGAAAAGCTAATATGTCTTTAAAGAAGGATTATATTTGCTTAGAGGATTGAAACCTCGTTTACCTCTTATGACAGTATTCAGCTTAGAAATATTCAGTGATGCTTCCCCTCTCTATTTTGGGAGCTGCATACAGTTATGACTGATGCATTTGGTTCTCCATAATGTTTCTAATAATATAGCCGACTCAAAAACAACAGAGCATGAACTGGCCACTGAAGCTGGAGAACAAAGCATTTGGTTCGATCATGCTTAAAAGGAACAGTAACTTTTTGTAAAACCCCAGAACCCTCAACATGGCTTCATTTCACATTCTTTTCTGTATGTACTGTTCTCAGCATGAAGCAGTTCCAAAAGACATTAGAATTGTGAGTTTCAGGAAACCTTTGGATCAAATAATTACCATTTCCTTCATTATATATTAATTCAGGATGGTTTCCCTTTTGTTTCTTAAGCATAAATGATGCTGTATTTTTTTTCTGAAACAGTTGGAATGTGTTTCTGCTCAAGGTGATCTGCAGATGCTTAGGCAACCAATATTTTTTTTTCTTGAATAAATACTGAAAGACATTATTTGGGATGAGAAGATAGATAGGAGCAGGTGATTGCCAAATGTTCTTCCACTCAAGAATGTCATATGTTATTTCAACATATTTTTAGAAAACAGATATTCAGTACTTCACCTTTCACATAATGTTTCCCACAAGGTCACAATAATATAATAAAACGTGCGCACATACACATACATATGTACATATGTTTCTCACAGAGGACAATAGAACAAAAACTCACATGATTGCGGGTCATATTTGGTCATGCTAGCTTTTCACCAATAATAATAATAATAATAATATTTATAATGTATGATATAGGCAGTCAGCACACATGCTTGACTGTGTAGTATGGCTATATTATTGTGCCTCTGTGTGAGGAATTAGGAAAGGATACAAATAAAAAGGCAAAAATCCCTGTTCTTGAGGATCTTGAGGAATCCAGTTTGTGAGAAAGGTAAGTAAACACAGTCAAAACACAATGTGGTGAATGCTGCAGTGGAGGCACGCAGGAAAGTGTAACTGGCACTCTAAGAGACAAGTGGATTGTAAACTATACCTTGAAGAATTGGTAAGAATTCCTTTATCTGACAAGGAGGAGAGATTAGATAAAGCTACCAGCACATGCAAAGTCCTATAGATATGAGAAAAATGGGCTGCAGGTAACAGAAGGACATTGCTTTGAAAGAAATATCAGACAAGTAGACCTCAGAAAGGGGAAAGTAAGGAAAGTAAGCACTGATTAAACATAGGAGAGGTGATTTGGGATGTTTTTTTAAAATAAGAACAACTACAGTTAGACTTTTAGAAGATAAAAACAAATTTGGGTACAGACCACAGAGATATGCATCACAGCATTCAAGTATGGAATTTTCTAAAACAGAGCCAGAATAAAAACCTGTGGGAGAGGTAACTTAACAATAAACTATGGAAGCATAAGGCCTAGTACTCTTCATTTACTGGGCCCTTACTTGAATCAACAAAGGAAAATTTTGGAACATACCTTAACATCATAAAAGCCATATATGAACGACCCACAGCAAATATCATCCTCAATGGGGAAAAACTGAGAGCTTTCCCCCTGAGATCAGGAACATGACAGGGATGTCCACTCTCACCACTATTGTTTAACAGTGTGGGAAGTCTTAGCCTCAGCAATCAAACAAAACGAAATAAAAGGCATCCAAACTGGCAAAGAAGAAGTCAAACTTTCACTCTTCACAGATGACATGATACTCTACATAGAAAACCCAAAAGACTCCATAAAAAGCTACGAGAAAAGTTTCAGGATATAAAATCAATGTACAGAAATTGGTTTCATTTCTGTGCACCAATAATGTAGCAACAGAAGGAGCTATCAGGGAATTGATCCCATTTACAGTTGCATCAAAAACCGTAAAATTCCTAGGAATAAATCTAACCAAATAAAAAAATCTGTACACTGAAAACTATAGACACCTCATGGCAGAAATTGAAGAAGACACAAAGAAATGGAAAAACATCCCATGCTCATGGATTGGAAGAATAAATATTGTTAAAATGTCAATACTACCCAAAGCAATCTACACATTCAATTCAATCCCAATCAAAATAGCACCAGCATTCCTCACAGAGCTAGAACTCCTAAAATTTGTATGGAACCGCAAAAGATCCCAAATAGCCAAAATAATGTTGAAAAAGAAAACCAAAGCTGGAGTCATCACAATCTCAGCCTTTAACCTGTATTACAAAGCTGTAATACAGACAGCATGGTATTGGCACAAAAACAGACATACATATCAATGGAATAGAATAGAGAACCCAGAAATTGACCCAAAATATATAGCCAACTAATCTTCGACAAAGCAGAAAAGAGTATCCAATGGAAAAAAGACAGTGTCTTTAGCAAATGGTGCTGTGAGAACTGGATGGCAACATGCAGAAGAATGAAAATGTGGTCATTCTGAAAAAAACTTCACTTGCATACCTAATTTTGCATTTGTAATTTCGTGATATACATTTTTAGAGAGTGCCTCCAGATGATATAAACTTTGGGCCCAACAAATCCTGGATACCCCTTGCCTAGAGGGTAAGTCCCTGATAGTGCTAAAAAAGTAATAACTAGAAATCAGAGTGTCAAAGTAACTGGCTTAATTTTGCAAAATAAGTAATAAAAATTTAAAAAAAAAAAAGGATTATTGCTTAGGCATACACGGACATAGCTTAGCCATACATGGACAAAATAGAGATATGTGTTCATCCTCACTTCCAAACAGGAAGTGTTTTGTTTTGTTTTGTTTTGTTTCATTTTGTTTCATTTTTCTCACCAGTAGGGATTTACATTTTGTCCTCAACCACCCAACCCAGCCCCCACTTGGACAGAAGTCTGCCACAAGAACTCCCATTCCCTGATTCCTCAGAGATGTAGTGTGAACAGGTTAAAGAAAATTAAAGCACGGGAATTCTGATACGTGGTTCATGACAGAATTATGTAAAGCGTAGAGGAAGGAAGCAAAATCCATTAACAAAGTCTCTACCCTACTATTGGAAAACTGCATCAACAGGGATCAGTTTAGTGAGAATGGCTTGAAGAACTGAAGATACTATTGTACAATCGACCACGTGAGATAATAACAACGAGACGCCAATAAACAGGAGAACAAGATCAGATGACCCCAAGAAGGTCAGGATCCAGATGCCAGGGAATTGTACCGATCATGTGAAGCAGATTTTTTTAAATATTCTATTCTGTGTTCTTAGTTTTCTATATTTATAAGTGTTTATTGGATTTAATTATTAAAATAAACTTTTACACAGCTGGAATAATCTTACCTATTGAATCTTGTGTGTGAAACAAGTGAGGACCCCTACCATCTAACAAATCATAACATACCTACAGATTAGTGGCATATATGTCTTCATATATAAAGTGCTAAAAAAGTAATAACTAGAAGTCATAGTGTCAAAGTAACTGGCTGACTTTTGTAAACTAAGAAATATAAAAAAAAAGAATTATTGCTTAAGCATACACAAAGTGCACTTTTTAAACTCAGTTAATTTTCATAATGTGGATATCTCTGTGTAATCAGAATTCACCTTAAAAAGAGAGTAACACTAACACCTCCTAACACCTACTTTCTACCCAAAGTAATTACTATCCTTACTAGTTAGAACATCTGGAGAGAAGTTTTGTCTGCTTTTGAATCAGATAGTACTATTCTTTTATATCTGATTTCTTTGCCTAATAGTATTTCAGGAAGATTTATCCCTGGTATTGAATATAGCAGTGGTTTATTCATGTTCATTGCTATATTGAATTCCATTCTATGAGCAAATATTTCAATATGTAATCTTGTCCACTGTTGACTAACATGTGGGTTGTTTTCAATTCGGAGCTTATGAAAGTTCTGCTATGAATATTCTGGGTTATGAATCTTAGTGAATATCTCTAGCATTTGCATTGGGTTTATAACTAGCAGTGGAACTGCTGGGTCACAAAGTAAACACATATTCCATTTTAGTAAACAATGCCAAACAGAGTGCTTGTCAAATTTATACTCCTGGTGACACTGCGTAAGAATTCTAGCTGCTCTACCTATCTTTAATTATTGCCATTCTGTTTGTTTAATAGTATCTCACTGTTAGAATTTTTATTCCCCTGATAATTAATGAGATTGAGTCCATATCCATATGCTAACTAATAATTTGTATGTTCTCTTTTTTGAAGTGCCTGCAATTAGTATTGGGTCATCTGTTTTCCTTTCCTTTTTGATTGAAGGACCCTTTATATATTCTGGATCAAACACTTTGTCAAATAAGTGATAGCAAGTATCTTTTTCCACTTGGAGTCTTGGGTTTTTACTCAGAAATACCATCTAATGAATAAATGCTTTTAATTTTAATATAGTGTACTTATGTTTCTCTGATTTTTGTAACCTTCAAATAAACATTTTGTTTTAGGTAAAGGATATGTTTTCCTGTATGCATAATATATCATTGAATTCTATTTAGACAGTGACCCCCTTAAAAAAGAAACAAGTAACTTGTAGTCAAGAGAAAATGTTTTGGTTCCATATGGCAAAAAAAGTAGAAAAGTAAACATATTTTTGTTAGACAATTTAAATTCTTCCTACATAACATCATTCATTGTTATTTAGGAGTAGGAGCAAACTATGGAGACAAACGATATTCTTTACCATGTATATCTCTGCATACTCTATTTTTTAAATTTATTTACTTTTATAATGTGTTATCTATGCACATATATATGAGATATATATCTGTTACTTGTGAGAGATATTTCTCTTCAATTCAGTTTTTTTGACTGGACATAAAGTGATGTTGAAACTCTAAGTAAATTTCCAATTATATCTATACTTAGGTAAAATTGAACTGGTTTATCAGTAGTTACCTAAATAAACATTAACACAGTAAGAATGAAATTTTAAGAAAAGTAAGTTAACTCAACAGCATTTACTTTTTGGTGTATACATGATAGAAATGCCAAAAAGAAAACAAAACAAAACAAAACAAAACAAAAAAGACAGAAGAAAATCAAGAAACAAGGGGAAAAGTGTATAACTCTCTTGATTTGAGAAATAGGAGAAACGGTGTTTGTACAATTATGGTAATCCTTTCCCTATAGTGAAGTAGGCATATTATCATAAAAAATGTATTCAACCATCTGCTAGACGACTAGAGATATGTGTTTGATCCACAGCTGCTGCAATAAATGCTATTTGTAAGTTGAATTAGACTGGTTGTATTGTTCTCGAATTTAAATACATATTTCCCCATGACATGTGCCACGTTATGGACATGTGGCAGAAATATTAAGTAATTACATGGCAGAATGTTATCTCCAAGCTTTTCTTCTACCATTCATAAGCATAATACCTTCAGGTCCATACCTTAAATAATCAATCCAAGACCAATCCCCTAAGAACTCTGGCTTTCATATGATGTAGGGAGTATGCTTAGAATCTCTGTTCTGTTCTTATAATGACAGATAGTGGAATATGTTAATTAGCTTGATTGTGGTGACCATTACACAGTATATATGTGCATTGAAACATCAAGTTGTACACCTTAAATATATACAATTTTTACATGGTAATTATATCCCAATAAGGCTATTAAAACAAAAAAAAGGAAATTTCATCAAATCCTAACATTGTCCGTAAAGCAGATCAGTGACTAAATTACCAAGTCAGAGAATTGTCACTCTCTATTTAATGAACTCTAGGAATAGATCCCCTCAAGCTTTCTCAGTAGAACTTCCAGTTTTTTATTTCTCTTATCATCTAAGATGGCTTTTTCTAGTGTTTAACTGAAATGACTGACTGTAGTATTAAATTTCATGGGTGTAGTTATATATTCATAAGATCCTCTATTTATTTGTAGCTGTCAATTAAGTTAGTCCATAGTCTTTTTAAAAATTTTCCTTCCTTTAAGCTAAATAGATTTACATGATGTGATCTTTTTTTTTTTTTTTTAATAAATGTGAATTCCATTTCTTTGGTCATTTTTCTTTAGTATTTGTGAATCATCATTATCACCATTATCTTTTCTGGATTAGCCACAATATTTTCATTATTTTCTGAAACCTATTGGTTTTCTCTAGAACCTTCAAAAAAATCTATTACCCAAGTAAGAAAAATGCAGTTTTACTAAAAGGAATTCTCATACTCAATACTCCCTCTATTATTTACCATTATAAAACATATGTTTTATAGTCATCAGCATTCAAGTAGTCTCTCACCATTGGCTTCATTTTCATTTTCACCATGGGTCCACTTTCAAACTCCTTATATTGAATTTAACTCCTTAAATGATAAATACAGTGACTATATGTGAATGTAGATGTTTTATTTTCAAGTTTGATGGCTGAAAAAAGTTCCTAGCAATAATTAGGCAAGGGTCAAGAGTCAAAATGCTATGTGTGTTCTAAAATGATCCTTACTAAATTCTATTTCTCCTTACCTGTGTTAAGAAAAGGTCCAATTATCTTCCATTCAAGAAGATACCCCACAACTCAGGGAGTTCTAGATAAGTTACCCTCCCCCCAGGCCTCTAGACATCCAGGTTAGTCCTCTCTATTACTGCAGTCTTCATACCTTCATGGCCTTTGTCCCTAGCAAAAACCCTACACCAATAAGGTCAACTCCACAATAACCAACAATTTCTGTGATGCTAAGGACTATTGTTATAAGACTTCTATTTCTGTTTACATATGTGCACCCCAAGAAGACAAGAACTCTCACCTACTCTTCCCTCATTTTCTGATTCTAATCTATATTAAGTTCGTGTTGGCATTAAGTAATGCTTACACCATACCTTATCACAATTCTCTCCTTTATTTCTGTAAATAGCATTTATCAGCTCAACATGGTATATGTTTCACTTAATTATTTGCTTTTCTCCCTTTACTTGATTGTAAGCTCTAAGAGGGCTGATATTCTTGTCCATTTTATTCAATGATGCATCTCAAACAACTAGTATAATGCCCAACATTTAGTAGATAAATATATGTTAAATTTTAGGTATGTTAAATGAATATATAAATGCAAATATATTTTAAATAAACACTTATGTATGTATAAATATATAAAAAGTTAAAGGTCTGAGTCACTGTCATATACAAAATACAATACAATTTTTGTATTATTTTGCATTTGTATTATAATACAATTTTTGTATTGTTTTCTTGTATTAAATTGTTATGCAGCAATCGAAGACAACTATAAAATCTTTAAGAAGCATGTTGTTTCATCTAGTAGAAGGAAAAATGTGGATTTGCCTAAATGAATACATGTATTCCAAAAAAAAATGTAAATTTCAGAATAGTTCTTCTACCTAAAGGGAAATATTTCACAATATATTAATACTAATTCTTTTCCATAGAACAAGATGTATGATCTCATAGTAGGAATATATAATCCTCCTGTTAACGTAGTTTATATTCTATTTCTTATTAAGAAAACTCCTGGCTTTTATGATAATCTTCTGGGAAGGTTTCCATTTTAAAATACCTCCTATAGCCAAGAGTATGTCTGCTTGAACCATTGCCAAACAGTGGCACCATTCTAGAATCTTTTTCTTTGATTCCCATATTGAAAGAGAAGGGAAACTGGGAAGATGAGCGAGGGAGGGAAAGAGAGGGAAAAGGATAAGTACAGAGAGAGAAGGAAAAGGAGACAGAAGAAAAAAAAGAAGTAAGAGGAAGAGAAGATAGAGGTGGAGAAAGAAGAGAAACAAGAGGAGCAGTAATATGGCATGAATGGTTACATTGGGTGAAATAGATTAATAATTTTTGTGTAGCACTTCTGTGTATTTGATTGGGTTCTTATCTTGTTTTCCTTGAATTCCTTGTTTTTATTTGTAAGAAGAAAAAATGCCTAAAGGAAAAAACATGGCACCATGCTCAACTGGAATCAGAACAGAAGGAGACATGCTGGTATTTAGAGTACTTACTGCCACAGAAACTAGCAATTTATCTTGATTTTCATAGTGTTTGGGGATTTCTTATAAAGAATTTAAACACTCTCAACTACCATTATGGTTCAGTCCTAAGAAATAGGACTGATAGATTAAAGATGGGATTGGGATGATGAGAGCCGGATTATAGTAAAGGACAACAGCGATCCAAAAGGTAGAATGAGTAAGCATTAAGGAATAAGTCATGATCTAAGAGATCCAGCATTTTCTACTGAAATGAATACACAAAGGGAAAAACACAAGTGGAAGTCTGAAGTTGAGAAGATGAAGGAGATGGTACTTCTAAGCTGTGGGAGATAGAAATTAAAATCAAATAGGAAGGGGAAAAAATGCAGAGTACAAAGCTAACTACATGAACCATATGTAGAGGACCATATAGATCATACTAAGGATTTTTGAAACATTATGGAATGGTTTCATGAAAATGTGAGACAGTCTGATTTGTGTTTTATGAAGATTTTCTGACAGCAGGGAGATAGTGGGGAGAAGAAGAAGAAAAATGAATACCAGGGGACCAGTTTGGAAGTTCCCAAGGTAAGAAAGCATGCAGAACCTTGCCTTAAACTTCTGTGATGGTAATGGAGATTGAAAGATGTAAATGTTTAGATAATAAAATAATTTCTAACATCATGGTCTTATCCTTTTATGCCATGATTTAGTCAGATTGCCATGGTTTTATTGTATTGCTCATACATTAAAACTCAAGAATAGTTTAACCCTAAGTTATGATAGTGGTGAACTTTTATATTTTTAAATTTGACTTGGTTATCACTTTCCAATACTAGGGTCTAAGAATGCTAATTCCTAATTTCCAAACAGATGTTTCTGGCAGAGTGAACTCATGGTCCTTACACCAGAAAGTCAATCTTTTCCCTTATTTTTATAGGAGGGCAGTAAAAAATACCAATTTGAATGTCCTTGTAGCTATTATTCAAGCAAATAATATACAGTGTTAGAATTACACAGTACATATTTTATGATAGCCTTTATCAGTGTCCACAGGGCAAGAATGCTTCAGTATTTATTGGTTTCATACACCTCTTCACAAATTGTGCACAGTGTTGTTCTTCACCTCTTTAACCACTTCGCTTTTCCTGTCCTCCCTTGTGTCAAGAAAACAGAACAAGAAAAACTAACTGTTACATTCAATTCAGTGACCATTTATGTAACTGATCTCATGTGCAAGGGAGATATGATAAGTTAGAAATCCAGATTTTATGTGAAAGGTTAACTTTATGCAGGCCTGCCAATTGTAACACACAGGTAAGGTGCCAGTGTGTAAATTTTGGGTCAGAATGTGGCGAGAGCTAGATTAGTGATGTGGAGTGCTTTGAGAACGCATAGACAAGGCAATACTGTGTTTATTGGGGGGGGGGCAGTTGATGAAAGGAAACTTCCTAGCATAGAAAGCATTACCATTTTATCTTGAGAACCACATTAAGAACAAGAGCAGGAAAGAGGAAACTGCTAAGTATGGAGAGAAAACTGAAAGCAGTCCAGTGGGTTGGGAAAAGAAAATCTATGGAATTTCATGCAACTATTCTTTGGAAATAGAATATTTCCAAATATTTTAGAAACCAAATCATGCAGTGCCTTCAAACTGAGGTCAAGATATCTGGATGTTAGTTTCTTAGAAACAAGGAAAGTGAAGTTGCCCTATTTTTCATTGAGATAGAAGAAACAGGGATAGAATCACCAAAACTATACTCACAATTGGGTGTAGTAGTGAGGAAACAGAAATTACAGAGAAAACAAATTGTAAGCTACAGTTTGGAAGGGCCGACTTTGTGTGGATGGTGGGTATGTATATAAAGAAAATGAATTTCACTTCACTTGTGCTATGTTTGAAGTTCCTGGAGCATCCATAATTCAGGAGAGATTTCTTGGGAGAAATATATAAAAGATAGTTATTCCCAGCTATAGTAAATAGGTTTCATTACAACTTCTTTTTTAATTCCTCCCATACAAGAGTAAAATGTTAGATGGCAAAGAATTGAAAATGCCAGATTTTTTTAAAGGCCAGATTAAAAATCTTATTCTGAGTTTCTAAGTGATGAGAGAAAATCATGCTGTTGCAGCATAACCCACAAATTCTAGTCAAGCCCAGCATTTTGTTTACAAATTCATTTACAGATGACAGGCCTCTGAAAAGATCTCTCACCTTCAACTATCTGCCCCCATCTGAGCTCATTGTTGTATCCTGAAATTCTCCACTGAGATAAAGCTTACACAATTTGTATATGTATTCAAAATTTAACAAATTTCTGAAAAGATAAATCCTTGAGTTATTTTTCTTTTAAAAAATGTATAGAATATTTTATATACATAATTATATGACAGCAATCAAGTATCCACCACACAGATTAAGCAGTAAACAATTAAATATTAAAAATAGCTAAATCTTTCTATGCATCCCTACCTAATCATACACTCTTTCATGTCTTCCCCCACCACACATACACCCTTTGGGAAACATCTTTGTTTGATTTCATAGTAGTCATATCATGAGTGTTTTTGCACTTTTATGAGGTAGATATGTATTCTCACACAATATGTACAGTAATATTTTACATGTTTATGCTTTTTCAGTGTAACAAATGATATCTCATTGATCTTATACTTCTTTCATTTTTCAGTATTATATTTGTCAGCATCATACTCAATGATAAATTGGTACTAGCAAATTTTTATCAGTTCTAACATTTCATTACGTGGTTTTACTAAAATTATTTACTGACTTTACTTCTAATTAACACAGAAGTTATTTCCAGTTGTTACTACTGCACATTACACTAGTGTGGACACTTCTGTGCATGTTACCATGCACACCTATATGAGCATTTATCTAGGTATATACACAGGAATGGAATTGATGAATCTGAGATACTGCCAAATTGCTCTCAAAAACTTCTATATCAAATGACATTCTTATTGGCAATGTATAAGAATTCACATTATTCCACACTTAAAAAGTCTAAATATCTGTTTCCCATGTGAGAGTATAATAGGGTAGCTCTTTGTGATCTTTGTTTTGCTTACACAAGTAAGGTAACATGTTTTTGTATACAGTTCATGAATTTTAACAGATTTATAGATTCACGTAACCCTCATCTCAATAAGGATACACAATAATGCCATCATTCCCCCAAGTTCTTTCATGCACCCTCCACATGGCCAAACTCTCCTCTTACCTCAACACCCAACAGCCAGATATGTTCTCTGTCCCTCAAGTTTTTCCTTTTCAAAACTTGCATATAAATGGTATTATACAATGTGTATACTTTTGTGACATACCTCTCACTCAATATGTCTTTGAGATTTACCCATATTGTTTGGCTATAAATAGCCTATTCCTGGGTGTGCTATATAGTTTGTTTAGCCATTGACCCATTGAAGGGCATTGAAGTTGTTTGAGTTAGGGCAATTATTAATAAAGCCACTTATAAAAATTCATGCACAAGAATGTGCAAGAATACAAGCTGCCTTTTCTCCAGGGAAGATACCTAGGAATGTGATTGTTAAGTATTATGTTATGTTTAGCTTGCCAAGAAATTACCAAACTACTCTTCAAAGAAGCTGTGTCATTTTTGCATTCCCACCGGTAGACCATGAGAGTTCCAGTTATCTTACATTGTTGCTAGCACTTGGTATTGTCATTATAACCATTCTTTCTATTTTTTTTTAATTCATTTGTTTTTGAGAGAGGGAGAGAGAGAGCAGGGAAGGGGCAGAGAGAGAAAAAGAGAGAGATTCCCAAGCAGGCTCTGCACTGTCAGCACAGAGCCCATTGTGGGGCTCAAACTCATGAACCATGAGATCATGAACTGAGCCAAAATCAAGTGTTTGATGCTTACCCGACTGAGTCACCTAGGTGCCCCCATCATAGTCATTTTAACAAATGTGTGATGGCTGTTATCTCCTTTTGATTTCAACTTAAATTTTCTTGGGAATATTATGGTGAACATCTTTCCAGAACATACTTGTCATCTGCATATCTTGGGTGAAATGGCTATTCAAATATTTTGTCCATTTTTAAAGTTGGATTTTTTTATTGTTTTGTTAAAGTCCAACCTTTTTGTGAATTTTGCTTTTGTTCTCATTTTTAAGAACTTTTTGCATAATGCAAAGTCACTGAGATTTGCTCCTGTGGTTTCTTTAAATAGTTGATAATTTTATACCACACCTTTAGACACAGGATCCATTTTGAATTACTTTTTGTAAAAGTGTAAAGAATAGGTTGAGATTTATTTTCATGTTTATATCCAGTTTTTCAAACAAACATTATTTGCTGAAGACACTGTTCTTTCTCCATTGAATTTCCTTTGCACATTTGTCAAAAATCAATTGGTGGTATTTGTGTGGCAGTATTAATTCTTTCTCATTAATCTCTGGGTCTATCTTTGTTCTAATACCACAAAAGTCTTCATTATTGTAGCTATATTGTAATCCTTAAAATCATATAGTGTAAATTCTAGGTTTATTTTTTATTTTCAAAATCGTTTTGACTATAATTTGCATTTTCTTACAAATTCGTTGTTCTTTGCATTTTCTTATAAATTTTAGAACAGCTTCCCCATACATTCAAAAAAAAAAATTACTGCTATGGAGCACCTGGGTGGCTCAGTCGGTTGAGCAGCTGACTGGCTTAAGTCATGATCTCATTGTTCATGAGTTCGGGCCCCATATTGGGCTTGCTGTTGTCAGCACAGAGCCCACTTCGGATCCTCTGTCCCCCTCTCTCTCTGCCCACCCCTGCTCTCTCTCCAAAAAAATAAATAAACATTAAAAAAATACTTAAAAAAAATATTGCTGGAATAGTTTTGGGGTATTATCTACTTATTTGGTAGTATGGTAATATATTTTAATAAGGTAAATTGAGTTGCTTTGTTTATCCATTGACCCACTGAAGAGCATTTAAGTTGTTTGAGTTAGGGCAATTATTAATAAAGCTGCTTATAAAAAATCATTCACAGGCATGTGCAAGAATACAGTATTCTTGCAATTGCAATATTCTTGCAGTGTAATTATTTGCTTTGAAGTTTTGCCCTGGAGGTGATATTTTGGTTGCATTTCCACATTCTTTGAATTGCATTAAATCTACACATAAACGTGGAGGATTGCCATCAGAACTATGCTGGGTCTTTAAATTCATGAGCTTTCTATATCTTCAATAGTAAATCTTCCATTCTTTTTATCTGCATTTTTTAATTTTAACATCTAATAAAACATGTGTTATTAGATTTATACATTAGTATTTTGATATTTTGGAGATACAGTAAATGGTATGATAGATAAATTGGCTCCCAATTGATTTTCTTTGCTTTTTTTTGTTTTTTGTTTTTGTTTTTGTTTTTGTTTTGCTTATTACTTGATTTGTTAGATCTCTTCAATGTAAAAAGAAAGAGGGCTTGTAGGGATGGGGAGTGGGGTGCAGGGCTGCATATGTTATTTGGGCCAGCAGTGGCTGCAAAATTATATACAGAGATATAATTGATTTTTGCATGATAACTTTGTACTCTGAAACATTCTGAACTCACCCGGTTTGAAGAAACTTCCTGTAGATCTTTTGGGATTTTTTTTTACTTGAACAATCATTTGTCTGCAAATAGGGACAGTTTTTTGTTTTTTCTTTTTTGTTTTACTTTATTTCTAATATTCCTGACTTTATTTTTCAACAATGGTCATTGGCCAGGCCTCTGGTTCAATGTTGAATAGGAGCAATGTTCCCAGTTTTTAGGGGAAATGATTATGACATTCACAATTAAGAATAATGCTAGGGTTAGGTAGATGCCATTTACAGCCACTTCAATATGGCAGAGTTTTTAACATAAATTACGTTGAATTTTTTCAACTGCATTTTACACAATTGATATGTCTGTGTTTTTTCTGCTTTACTTCCTTACAATGGTGAATTATGTTGATTTCTTTTCAAGTGATAAACCATCTCTTCATTCTTGGGCTAAACTCCAGTTGGTCATGATGTGTTTTCTACTTTTTGTTTGTTTGGTTGTTTGTTTTAACTAGTATACATCACAAACTTAAATTTGTCTACTAATATGTATTTCTCTGTCCTAGCATTAGAAGGACATAAGCTTTTGAATGCAAGAATCCTAGAAGACTTTTTCCAAAATATTTTACATACTATAGTTAGCCCAGTACTTGGCACATACTTCGCAGTCCACACATTTCCAAAGGAAAGGAAAAAGGAATAAAAGAAGAAATAGCAAAGTAATTTGTGTTTCCATGACAGAATATTTCCAATCATGTGACAAACATTTTGTTCCCTAAATTGCATGCAAATACCACCAGCCAGAAGTTAAGTTAAAGTTCAATCAATTTAAATAATTGTTTAAAATTGTGATAGCTTAGGAGCGCCTGGATGGCTCAGTTGGTTGAGCGTCTGACTTTGGCTCAGGTCGTGACCTCGCAGTTCATCGATTCAGGTTCACATTGGGCTCTGCACTGACAGGTTGGAGCCTGGAGCCTGCTTCAGATTCTCTCTGCCCCTCCCTGCTTACTTGCTCTCTTTCAAAAATAAATAAACATTGAAAAAACTTGTGATATCTTACAATACAACAATAGCTGAATATCACAGATAATCATATTCTAAGACATATAAACAATGTCCTGGGAAAAAAAATCTCATACACATTTTCCAGGAGAATATCATGTACTCAACAAAATAAGAATGTGAAATAGGTAAATGATATGAAATTCATACTCTTTCTCTTCTTTCCTAATTAAAAAAGATACAGAGGAATAAACTGAGTAGTTAATAAAATATAATACATTATTAATTCCTCAGTGAAGTGTTATTTGCCATTGTCGTCAAAGATTATGTCACATAGATTTATTCACACATATATTACATACATAGTATGAGTGTAACTGTGAAGTTCCAACCATGTTATGAATGTTGGTTATTAATCATTAGTTGTTAATTACTGTAAACATGGTGCTACATTACTATAAATCTATCGTATTAATCTTAGATTCATACTCCTACCTTCTCTTTCATGATTATATAAAACTTTGAACTGAAGTGTGGAAATGTTCTGACATGGAAAAAACTTTCCCCGTCTTATGTAATGATCATATCTACACTGCATCCAATTTTTCATATGATCTCCAATCTCACCTGATTATCCTTTATCATAAAAGAAAAAAAAACTGCTGTCCATTATTAAAGAACAGTCTCTCCTTTATACAAAATCATATAAACACCAGTGACATTTAACTAAATTTATTTTCATCTGTTACAGAATTGAATCAACCTAATGTTTTTAAAGCTTTGAACACTAGAACAGTGTAGTAGGAAATTTTCTATGTTTCAGAAAAGTCAAAATACTGAGAATGCCCTCTGGATCTGTAATGCCACCCTCAACTTAATTGCTAGGAATTAAAATTCCATGATTAGAACTTTGTTTCTTTGGTTATAGGCTCTTTCTATAAATGAAAATATTCTGTGAAAGAATGCATTAAATATTTTCTATCATTTATGTAACAGAATAGACTAATGGATAAAATCTTCACCTGAAAGAAATTATGAAAATTGGAAAGGACCAGAAAGGTCACTGAAACTTGAGCCAAGTTCACTGCCATAAAATGGTTTTGGAGCTTGCTAAGTATAACTGTTTTTGTGTCAAAATTAGGTCTTATCCAGGGTGGCAGGTGGCACAAGTGTTCATAATGGGGTAATAACTGGAATCCAGCATTGCTAGAATCTTACAGAATTCCTTTGTGCAGTGTTAAAGTTCAGTTTTGAGAATCTTCTCACTGCAATTTTTAGATGAAAAGTTGTGGGTGACTTTCCTTTTTCCACTTGGGACCAGATGGAATGGTATTCACTTTTTAAAACCATCTGTCATGCAGCACCTTAATCTTCTTACATCAAGTAAAGGAGAATAAGAACATCTGACTTTACAGAGATAAAGTTAACACGACAAGATGTCAACCAGACTCTTTTATATGGTGCTTCCAATATTTTGTCAAGTCACTTTGAGATCTTTTCAGTTAGCTGTCCTATGGGCTTAAGAAAGCAGAGAACACAATGCCTATTTTAGAAGCTGGTAAATGTCATTACTTCCTTGCCAATATGTTTTTTTAATTCATTTAATTCTGCAGAAGGTCAGCCTGAGCTGAATCTCCCCACCCTCTTGGAGGTGACATTGCCTAGACTATATTTATTAAAGCATCATCAACTATAAAGCTTACCATAAATAATATTTTATTGGTATCAAGTACAAATGTTTTCTCTAAAAAGAAAGTTAGGCAAGACTAAGTATAGAAGAGGTAGACCACAATCATCTTTTTATCCTTTACTTGAAACATTTGTATACTTTAGGGTTCCCAAAGAAAATAGCTAGCACAGCCATCGTAATTGAGGGCAATTTAATGAAGGGACAACTTTATTTACAAAGGTAAAAGTAGAATTATAAGGAAATATAAAAGTAAACAACCCAAAGGTAGTCTTGAAGAAACTAAGGGAGGGGTAGGCTTCTAGAATGCAGTGAGAGCTGAGTTAAAAGGACCATTGGACCCTGAAAAGGAACTGTGTGACCTTAGGGAGAGAAAAGTTCCCACTTCCAGTTTAAGCCTATCATGAAAGAAACTAGGGGAAAATATACTCCAACCTTTTCCTTTCTCCTCTCTTATCATACTGTTGCCCCCCACTAGCTAAAACCACACAGAAACTAGAGGACAAGCAGCCTAATTGATGCAGCCCAAATAAGTCAGCCTCCTGAAACATTAAATTATAAAGAATGGTAGACAGTGGTCCTTTAGTGAGAATTAGAAAATATCTAACATAGTAATCTACTGCAGATATTTTATTATCTTATCACCTTTACACTCACCAAACTATTGAGGACAGAGTGCAGGGAATTATTTAGTCAGCCATTTAACAACTGGATTACTGGGAAAAAATAATCGTATGGATGTCTACAGAGAAGAGCCATCAAAATCTCAATTTTGAGGATACTGCTACTACAATTTTTAAATGTAACATCAATATATAGGTAGGTGTTCATTGGGTTTATACTAGATTACAAATATTAAGCTTTATATTTTGATGATATAGGAGATAGAAGACATAAGATTTGCCCTCAAGATGTTTTATCTAATTGGAAAAAAATTTTTAAAAAACATACATCAAAAATAACAAAGGATACAAGAACAAGTACAGATCAATCTTTTTCTGCTTGGTCTAGACTTACAGTATTATAAATATTAAGAAGAGACAAATAAGATATAGTAGTAGAAAACACTGAAACATTTATGTTTCTAACGAAACTTAGACTGTGTCAAGAAAAAAAGACATTCCAGAAAATTTTAAGAAGCCAATATCAAATATATGTAATTGGGATTTGAAATAGATTGCTCTGTCTCTCTCTGTCTCTCAAAAATGAATAAATGTTAAAAAATTAAAAAAAAAGAAATAGATTGAATCAAACATGTTGAGGAATTTTGGAAAAATGCTTTTAGATAAGTTGTTTAAGGTCATATATCAAGAAAAATTATAGGGGTGCCTGGGTGGCTCAGTTGTTAAACATCCAGCTTCAGCTCAGGTCATGATCTCACAGTTTGTGAGTTCGAGCCCCACATCAGTCCCTGTGCTGACGGCTCAGAGCCTGGAGCCTGCTTCGGATTCTGTGTCTCCCTCTCTCTCTGCTCCTCCCCCACTCATACTCTGTCTCTCTCAAAAATGAATAACCGTTAAAAAAATTTTCTAAAAGTTATAAAGGCAGATTTATATTTTATTGCCTATTATCTGGAAATATTTAGCTCTTTTTGACAATTTTTTTAAAAGCCTAATATATATTAATGGAGAGGGGGAACTGAAAGAGATATTTGTCAAATAGAAGAAAAGTACTGTTCCCTGACAATGGAATATCTATATGAAAATAAACAAACAAAATACATCATCAAAATAATGCAAATATGTTTTTGAAGCTCATATCATTCCCAGAGAATCTGTATCTGAGCTTGTGTCAACTATTAAAAAAAAATTTAAGGAGAATCTCAATTAAGCAATGAACAAATTACTACCTCAAGTATTATCAATCATCAAGTCTCTCTTCTTGATGATATGCATGTCATTATAAATATAAATTATAGTAGTGGATCAATCATGATGTGCCAGATAGTGACTTTCCATAAATAGGAATTATTTTGGTGATGCCTGGGTGGCTCAGTCAGTTGAGCGCCCGACTTTGACTCAGGTCATGATCTCATGGGTTCGTGGGTTCCAGCCCCCTGTCAGGCTCTTGCTGACAGCTCAGAGCTTGGAGCCTGCTTGGGATTTTGTGTCTCCCTCTCTCTCTGCCCCCACTCATGCTCTGTCTCTCTCTCTCAAAAATAAACATTAAAAAAAATATTTGTTTTTCTGTCCAGACTGACCATGAAGCTATAATGTTGTCTATTTATATATTAATCAGATTTTTAGGTAAAGGTGTCCAGACATCTAAAATCCATGAGCTTAGAGGCACCTGGGTAGCTCAGTCAGTTAAGCATCTGACTTTGACTGAGGTCATGATCTCGCAGTTCCTGAGTTCCAATACAGCATCAAGCTCTGTGCTGACAGCTCAGAGCCTAGTGGCTGCTTCAGATTCTGTCTCCCTTTCTCCCTACTCCTCCCCCACTCTCACTCTGTCTCTCTCAAAAATAAATAAACATTAAAAAAATTTTAAATTCAGAAACCTTAAATGTAAGATTGGTTTTATTTAATCTTAATCCTCAAGAGAAGTTATCAATAAAATAAATGTGAAAATGGCTATTATCTGGCAGTGTTTGACATCTGAGTTAGTTAGATAGGCTGCAACTAAGTATGAGAAAAATGAAAGTATGTATTACAAAAAGGGATGGGGGAGAGTTACTGATGAGGCTATTGTCAAATCTTCACAGTGTTCAGTCACTTTTATTTCTTTCTTTTTTCTTTTTTTTTTTTTTTGGCCAAACGTTGTAAATTTGAAGTTAGAAAAGTAGATCTACACCAGGGGGACTCAAAAGATGTAACAATAATTTCAGCCTATGTTATCTATTATTTCTTCCATGTAAATTATTAGCTGTATTAGCTGTATTAAAATAAGATGTGAAAAGAAACTGATATAGAAAAGCAATAATATATGTAATTATCATTTTACTAGAAATACATAAAAGTATCACTTTTAATATGTAAAAGTCCCAGAAAACCAGCTAAAATTGTGAATTATAATTGGCAAGCCACTTTAGAATAAATATACAATGGAATATTACTCCGCCATAAAAAAGAATGTAATCTTGCCATTTGCTATGATATGAATGGAGCTAGAGAGAATTATGCTAAGTAAATAAGTGTCAGAGAAAGACAAATACCATATAATTTCACTCACATGTGGAATTTAAAAACAAGCATAGGGGAAAAAAGAAAAAGAGAGGCACACCAAGAAGCAGATTCTTAACACTAGAGAACAAACAAATGGTTACCAGAGGAGAGGTGGGTGCGGGGATGTGTTAAATAGGTGATATGGATTGAGGAGTGAACTTGTGATGTACACCAAGTGTTGTATGGAAGTGTTGAATCACTAAATTGTACACCTGAACCTAATTTTTTTTAAGTAGAAAAAAAATAAATATACAAATCTCAAAATCCTTTCATGTTTTTTCTGCTTTGGTACCAATAGTTGTACTGAACAATTAGTTCACTAAAATAAACTAATCAGTTGCCCTTCAATTTGTTTATTTATTTGAGCTTATTCCCTATTATTTTCCATATAATATGGGAAGTGAAACAAAATAATAAACTCTGGATAACAATATATGCTATCAAATAAGTCAGGGATAATAACCTAATACTGTGTTTATAAAATTTCTTATAAGCCAGATGGTAAGATATATTTTATTTTATTTTATTTTATTTTATTTTACTTTTTTAACCTTTATCCACTTTTGAGACAGAGAGAGACAGAGCATGAACGGGGGAGGGGCAGAGAGAGAGGGAGACACAGAATCAGAAGCAGGCTCCAGGCTCTGAGCCATCAGCCCAGAGCCCGACGCAGGGCTCGAACTCACGGACTCATGGACCGTGAGATCGTGACCTGAGCCGAAGTCGGACGCTTAACCGACTGAGCCACCCAGGCACCCCAAGATATATTTTAAATAACTAGAAATACTGTTGTTGTTTAATATTGTTTTTGATACATCTATCGTCAAGATTAATGAAGTATACACAGTCGAGATGTAAATGTATATTCTTAGTAAATTGATGATATCAACATTTCAAAATATCCCTTTACTCACTGGTAATTTTATAACAGATATATCACTCTACCCTTCTTATGTTTATAGTTTACATGGTTTATCTTTTTCCATGCATTTATTTTCAGCCAATCTGCATATCTATATTCATTGTATATCCTTGTAGACAGCACATAGTTGCGTATTCTTTTTTAACCATTCTGGTGGTCCTTTAACCACAGTATTTATGCCATTAACATTTAATATAATTATATATATATAGTTATGTAAAATGGATCTATCATCTTATTTGTTTCCTGTTGGTCCCCTGAATTTTTCCTCTGTTGTTTCTATCTTGCCTTCTCTTTAATTATTGAATATTGTTTACAATTCCATTGTAATTTATATATTAAATTTGTAAATATTCCTGTTTGCCTTTATATTTTTAGTGATTATTCTAGTTATTACACTATATATTTTTAACATTTTACACTAAGAGTTGATGTTGTATATGAGGCTGCAAGTTCCTTCTAGATCTTTAGATATTTTAGGGTGTTAACTCTTAACAGGTTTAGGTCATCTTGAAAGGATGATCAGAGCATTGTGACTATCATTTGCATGAACACAGAGGATAGGATTTTGGTGCCTTCATCAGACTTGCTCCAAGACAAAGATACTTTTATTTTGATAGTGCAAGACTCTAAGACTCTGGTAATAAAATTGGCCATATGCTTACAGAAAGTCCAAGTTTGTGGGACTGGGTTCCTTTTACTTTGTGAAAGCTGCTACTGTACAGAAAGATTTTGATTTAGTAGTTTGTTTTTAATTGTCTTGTATTTATTTTTATTTGGTAAGACCTGCAACAAAAGCTGTTCTTTCCAGCTGTAAAGCACTGTGTTCTGTTGGAATCTGATTTCATTCATTGATGCATTTTTGTTACAGGTGGAGTTTTTGAGTTTTATTGTATTTGAAAATGTCTTTATATTTTCTTTATTCTTGAAAAACCTGCATATGTGTATGTTGACAGATTTTCTTTTCATGGTTCCTGATAAGGACTGAGTAAGCAATGAAATAGTTTGTGCCTGACATGCACTGTGTCCTATTGGTCTGTTTTCAAGATTTTCTAATTTTTGTTTTCATTAGTTTGATTATAATGCTCCTATTTATGATTTTCTTTATATTTCCCTAAAATTTTGAATTTGTGAGCTTATATTTTTTACCAAATCTGGCAAATTTTGGACCTCATATCCTCAAATGTATTCTTCCCTATTCTCTCTATCCTCTTTATTTGACTGCAGTCATACATACATTAGACCTTTTCATGTTCCACATGTCCCAGAGTCTTTGTCCATATTTCCTTTAACATTTTCCTTTCTATTCTTCAGATAAAATAAATTCTGTTAATCTGATCTCAAATTTACTGATTTGTTTTTGTCATCTTTTTTCTTGCTAATCTCATGAAGATACTTTTTGCTTAAGATATTTTATTATTTACCTCTAGATTTTACACTTTTTTAAATTTATATTTTCTGCTGAAATTTTCTGTCTTTTTATTCATTGATAGCATACTTTAATTTACTTTATCAGCTGTAGTTGTAATAGCTACTTTAAATTTTTGCCTACTAATTTTCACATCTGGGTAAACCTTGAAGATAATCTTGACTTAATTGTCTTTTCTTAGTGGGTCATGTTTGCCTGGAATTTCATTTGGATTCATCCTGGGCATTGGGGTGACATTTTTTGGAAAATGTGGATTTGTTATGCTACTCTTAGGAGTATTGACATTTTTGATGTAGGAATCAATTAGATGAGACTCAAACTCCAATCTGTATTTCTAGATTCATAACCCAAATAACATTACACTTACACAAACACAAATTACACAAATTGAATTTAACTGTGGTTCTTTGAGTCTCCTTATACATTTGTGAGTCATGAGTTAGCCAGTTGCTCAGGTACATTTCATGCACAGCATTTGACTGAAAGGCTAACTGTGAGAGCCAAAGAATCTTTTTGGGAGCTTAAGTAGAATCCCTCATATTACTGTATCATTCAGTGGAAGAGCAGCTGAGCATTAGACTGAGGATATGATAGAGTCAAAGAACTATAGAGATGCTGAACTGCTTTATCGAAGGATAGTGTGTTCATTAAAGCAAGTGTGTTGTATTAAGTTCAGAGCCCTGATTGAGAAAACCTAGAACCCTCAAACATGGCTTGGGGACATCTAGATGGATGCCCCAAATTATATGTGTCTTTTATGTGGTTAAGACCCCTCTTAACCAACAGTTTGCCAAAGTGTCTCACTCTTCCCTAGTAAGATGTAATATTTTCACTACAGTAGAAAATGCTGAAAAAGCCTCACCCTCATAAGGCAATAGATGCCCTTCAGAAGTTTCTCCTGTCTCCTCGTTTGGATGTCATAGGGATAATTAAGATTAAATCTAAGCATATACTGGCTGCATTTGATAAGGGAAGAAAAGATATACACTAAAAGAGCCATAAGAATGAACTACCATATACTGTCAGGAAGAGGGACATTATCCCTGCAATTGGAGGAGGCCACTTGATCAAGGAGGTTGAAATATAATACTGGATAAGGAGATATTCACTGGATTTGGGTATTTTCTTAAGACACAGAGGTTAATATCCATTTACAGAAAATAGAGCAAATTTGCTGGGAAGGTGGCTCTTAGAAACCTGGTGATAATTGTAGCCACTGGTGAAATAAGTTAAATGCCTGAGTTTCCTGGAATGTAGTAATGGAAAGTATAAAGTGGCTGTGAGAAGTGGCCATATTGAATGTAATGGAATATGAGTCCAGAAAAAACAACCAAGGGATTGTTTCTTACAGGAGGATGCAGAAAACAATCCACTAAGGCCATAAGAGTTGTTCTATTCAGAAGGGAAGCAGCATAAGAAGTTCACAAGAAGCTCTCCTCTGTAGGCTAAGGTAGATAGTAGGAGAGGCTATAACAGAATTGTACTCCTTAACCACAGAGATGATGGGACTTCAAAAATAATAATGAACTTGGGGCACCTGGGTGGCTCGGTCGGTTAAGCATCTGACTTCGGCTCAGGTCATGATCTCAAGTACGTGAGTTCGAGCCCCGCGTCGGGTTCTGTGCTGACAGCTCAGAGCCTGGAGCCTGTTTCAGATTCTGTGTTTCCCTCTCTCTCTGCCCCTCCCCTGTTCATGCTCTGTCTCTCTCTGTCTCAAAAATAAATAAACATTAAAAGAAAATTAAAAAAAAATAATAATGAACTTCTAAGAGGCCACAATTATCATAATGACCAGCAAGTTGGAGGGGTATCCAAGGGCACATGGTCCAGTGGGAGTGATGGGAATGGCTTGTAGGGCATGACACTCCTAACACAAAATAGATGGGCAGGAAGCAAAAAGGAGCTACTTAATGTATACAACTAGAAAAACAAGAATGGATAATGGGATGATGAAAATTGTCACCCAAGTAAAAAGTCACAACCCTTTGCACAGTTCTTAAGACAGAAGCCAATTTTGGGGGGCACCCTGGTGGCTGAGTTGCTTAAGCATCTGGTTCTTGATCTCGCCTCAAGTCATGATCTCAAGGTTCGTGGGATCAAGCCCCACGCCAGGCTCTGTGCTGACAGCATGGAGCCTGCCTGGGATTCTCTCTCTTTGCCCCTCCCCTGCGCAATCTCTTTCTCTCTCTCAAAATAAATAAATAAACTTTTAAAAAAGAAAAAGAAGCCAATTTTTTAAATCACCAAAGAAGTGGCTACATCCTAGGAAAAAGGACACTGCAATACCACATTGGGTATATACTATAATGATAAAACCAATTTTACCTTATTACAAAATTATGTCTGCATACTAGACTATAAAAGTGGTAAAAGATAATATCAAGACACATTGAAGACTTTTGAACACAGGATCTGAGGTGATACTGGTATTCAGATAACCAAAGAATTATCATACAAACCATTTTAAAATTAAGGTTTATTGAGGTCAGCTGAATAAAGAATCCTAGCCAAAGTCCACCTTACAGTGTGACCATTGGTTCAAAGTAGTGATACCCAGCAGTTGTATCTTCAGTCTTTGCTTGTATAATTAGAATTAGACCCTTAGGCTGTAGAGTAAAATCTATCATAGTGGGAAGAGCCAAGAAGCCTCTGAAACAGTCCCTGCCATTTTAAGGAAGTAAATGCCAAATATTTTAAGGAAGTAAATGCCAAATTGCATGTCATGGGGGCTGGTAAGGATTAGTAGTCATTAAAAACCTAAAAGATGCAGAGTTAGTGTTCCCTATCATTTGTCCCTTTAATTTATCAGTACAACCCTGAAGAAAACAAATGAACACTTCCTGAAGAATGACTGTCCACCCATGCAAGCTCAATTAAGTTGTGGCCTGCAGCATAGGTAGTCAGCCAGATATGGTCATTTTTTGCTAGAACAGATTAATAAGGCAATGGCTACATGGAGATAGTAATTTATTTGGTAAATTCACTTCTTCTGTTCTGGTTAGAAAAAGGATCACAAGCAGTTTATATTCATGTTGGAAGGACCGCAATATTCATCTATACTTTGCCTCAGGGCAATGTTAACTCTGCTGCCCTCTGCTCAAGATATAGCCTAAAGAGATCTGGACCGTCTGAACAACCCATGAACATTACACTGATCTACATCGACAACATCACGCTATGTAGACAGGATAAATAAGATGTGTGGATAGTATGCTGGAGGCCTTGATACAATCCATGCACTCCACAGGAGAGAAAGAGACTGCCACTTCACTGAAATGGGTAGGGATCTAGTGGTCAGGGATATGCCTTCCAAAGTGAAAGTCAAATTGATTCATGTAACCTCCACTACCACAAAGAAGGAAGTGCAGCATGTGGTAGCCTCTGTAGGTTCTGGGGGCAACACATTCCACTCCTAGGAAAATTCTTCCATCTCTTGTAGCCAGTGATATGGAAGGCTGAAAGTTCGGAGTTAAGAGTTAGAGTAATAAAGGGGTCTACAGTAGATTGAAGCTATGGTGTAAGAAATACTTTTGAGGGGCACCTGGGTGGCTCAGTTGGTTAAGCATCCAACTTTGGCTCAAGTCCTGATCTAATGGTTTGTGAGTTCGAGCCCTGCCTCAGGCTCTGAGCAGACAGTTCAGAGCCTGGACCCTACTTTGGATTCTGTGTCTCCCTCTCTACCCTCCCCACTCACATTCTGTCTCTCTCTTTCAAAAATAAATTAACATTAAAAAAAAGAACTATTTGTGAAATATTTTACGAATAGATTGCAATTTTATAGTTCACAAAACATTTATATCAACCACAAGTTTTTTCCATGCCTATTACCATGCTCACTGGTAATGTATCATAATGGCAAAATTCCCACAACACAATTATTGACAATAATTACTATCTTACCCCCAAAGGAGATTGATAAAAATATACTTAGATAATCATACACGTTAAGAATTGGGCCAAAGATCGATGGAAGTTAATGTGGTATTTTGTATTGATATCATTATTAACCAATAAGAATCTGAGCTATTCCTTTTAGGTTTCAGAAGATGGTTTTACTTTCATATTCTCCCACCAGTTTCAGAATTCTATTTATGTTGATATATTTTAATTACTTCTAGACAAGAAAGAACTAATATTTCTTCCATTGCTGTCTTCTGAAAAGAATTCAGTACACATCCATTAGAAGGTTTCTTAGACTAAGTCATGAATTGTATCATGATTTAGTGATTTAAACATAATAATATGATAAAGTTGGCAGGAGGGAGGAAGTAATTGTTCATCTTATGTAGGGGAAACTGAAAATTTTTATCTGAGCCTTATAATTTGGAAATAGATATTTTAAAATATGAATTGAACTTATAAAAATAACCTCTAAATATTTTAATATCTTTATAGATAAAATAATAATTTAATTAAAAATCATAAGAAGGAGGGGGAGAGAATGTATATATGGTAGTGAAAGTACTGTAAATTTTTCAGCTTTCACACAGGCAATAATAGATGCTAATGTTTTCAAGCCGAAGATAAATGTATGCATTTATTATTTAGACTTATAGTTGATACTATAGTTATACTAGAACAGAAATAGATGAAAGTGGTTAATTCTGGGAAGGAAGACTGACATACATGGAGAAATAATTTTATTTTGCATTTTATACCTGTGTTTCATTCATTCCACCATGTGCTTACATTAATTTTATGCTTTAAGATGTATGATTTTTAAAAGAAAGTGCTTTCTGTAAAGAAAAACCTATATATATTATATATATATAAACTTCTTAATTAAAACAAAGGATACAATTTATATTTTACATAGAACAATCGATTTTATTTATCACAAGAAAAAAAAAGGAGTACTATCCCAAAGTTGGAGAAGGAACGTATCTTTGAAAATCCTGAGTATTTATTTATTTTACTTTTTAATGTTTATTTGAGTATAGTTGGCATGAAATGTTACATTAGTTTTAGGTATACAACATAGTTATTCAACAACTCTATGCTTAACACGAGTGTAGCTACCATCTGTCACAATACAACGCTATTACAATGCCATTGACTATATCACTATGCTGTATCTTTTATTCCTGTGACTTATTCCATAACTGGAAACCTGTATGTCCCACTCCCCTTCCCCCATTTTGCCCATCCCCCCTTCCCTCTCTTTTGGCAACCATCAGTTTGTTCCCTGTATTTATAGGTCTGATTCTGCTTTTCTTGTTGAAAATTTTAAGTATTTAAACATGTTGTATACCTAAAACTAATGTAACATTTCATGCCAACTATACTCCATCTTTGCCCATTTCAAAGTCGCAAATATGTTGTTTTCCTGTAGAAATTTTATACCTTGAGAATATACTTTTTTATTGTTAATATATTTAAATGACTATCTCTGTATTGCATGATGTAAAGATCAAGTGTCATTTTTCTAATCAAATATTCAATTGCTCCAGCACCTTTATTGAAAATACTGTTTTTCCATTTTGAGTTAGCTTGTAAGCCTTATTACCAATAGGTTAATTAAATTAGTGTAGGTCAATTTTAGGACTTTCTGTTTGGTTCCATTGATCTTTAGGTCTTTCGTTAGGCTAATTCTACATTACGATAATTGCTATGGTTTTATATTAAAAAATAAGTAACAAAAATTTTATAATCATGTCTTTCTTTTTCAGATTTGTTTTGGTAATCCTTTGCATTTCCATATAGCTTTTAGAACCAGCTTATTAATTCTAAAGAAACATATGATGTATTTTCAACTGGGAGTGGTCTGTCTGGATCTACACATAAATTTAGCGATTATTGACATCTTAACAATATTGAGTCTTCTAGTTCAAGAATATATTTCTTATTAATGCAGGTCTTTAATTTCTCTCAATAATGTTTTGCTGCTTTCATTAGATAAAACTGAAATATATTCCTTAAATTTATTTATAATCACTTCCTATTTTTTAGGTTTTTACCTAAATTTCAGTTAGTTAACATGCAGTGCAATATTAATTTTAAGTGTACAATGTAGTGATTCAGCATTTCCATACATCACCCAGTGCTCATCACAAGTGCTGTCCTTGATCCCCATCACCAATTTAACCTTATCCCCTCACCCACCTCCCCTTTGGTAACCATTAGTTTATTCTCTAGTGTTAAGAATCTGTTTCTTGATATGTCTCCCTCCCTCTCTCTCTCTCTCTTTCTCGCTATGCGCATTTGTTTTGTTTCTTAAATTCCACATATGAATGAAATTATATGGTATTTGTCTTTCTCTGACTTACTTCACATAGCATAATACTCTCTAACTTTATCCATGTCACTGCAAATGGCAAGATTATTTTCTATTTTATGGCTGAGTTGATATTCTATTATATATGTGTATTGTGTGGAGATATATATCAGATCTTTATCCATTTATCCATTCATCATTCAGTGGACACTTGGGCTGTTTCCATAATTTGGCTATTGTTGGTAATGCTGCTATAAACATCAGGGTGCATATGCCCCTTCAAATCAGTATTTTTGTATCCTTTGGGTAAATACTTAGTAGTACAATTGCTGGATCCTAGAGTCATTCTATTTTTAACTTTTTGAGGAACCTCCATCCTGTTTTCCGAGTGGCTACACCTGTTTGAATTCCCACCAACAGTGTAAGAGGGTTCCCCTTTCTCTACATTCTCACCAGTATCTGTTGTTTCCTGAGTTGTTAAGTTTAGCCATTCTGACAGGTGTGAGGTGATAATCTCATTGGAGTTTTGATTTGTATTTCCCTAATGATCAGTTATGTTGAGGATCTCTCTGTGTATCTGTTGGCCATTTGTATGTATTCTTTGGAAAATATCTATTCATATCTTCTGCCCATTTTTTAATTGGATTATTCATTTTGGGGGTGTTGAGTTTTATAAGTGCTTTATAGGTTTTGAATACCAATCCTTAACAGATATGTCATTTGCAAATATCTTCTCCCATTCTGTAAGCTGCCTTTTAGTTTTGTTAGTTGCTTCCTTCACTGTGCAGAAGCTTCTTATTTTGAGGAAGTCCCAGCAGTTTATTTTTGCTTTTGTTTCTCTTGCCTGAGAAGACATATTGTAGAAAGATGTTGCTATGACCAATGTCAAAGAGGTTCCTCCTGTAGGAATTTTTATGGTTTCAGGTCTCATATTTAGGTCTTTAATCCACTTTGAACTTATTTTTGTGTTTGGTGTAAGAAAGTGGTCAATTTCATTCTTTTGCTTATAGCTGTCCAGTTTTCCCAGAACCATTTTTAAAAATTTTTTTAATCTTTATTTATTTTTGAGAGAGAGAGAGAGTGTGAGTGGGGGAGGAACAGAGAGAAGGAGACACAGAATCCGAAGCAGGCTTTAGGCTCCAAGCTGTCAGCACAGAGCCCAGTGTGGAGCTCGAACTCAAAAGCCGTGAGATCATGACCTGAGCCAAAGTTGGATGCTTAACTGACTGAGCCACCCAGGCACCCCCCAGCACCATTTTTTGAAACGACTGGTTTTTTTTCATGCTTTGTCAAGATTAATTGGCCATATAGTTGTGGGTTCATTTCTGGGTTTTCTATTGTGTTCTGTTGATCTATGTGCCTATTTTTGTGTCACTACCATACTGTTTTGATTACTACAGCTTTGTAATATAAAACTTGAAGTCCAGAATTGTGATACCTCGAGTGTTGCTTGTCTTTTATAAGTTTGCTTTGGCTAGAGTCTTCTGTGGCTCCACATAAATTTTAGGTTTGTTCTAGCTCTGTGAAAACTGCTATTGGTATTTTGATAGGGATTGCATTAAATTTGTAGATTGCTTTGGGTAGTATAGACATTTTAACAATATTTGTTTTTCCAATCTATGAGCATGAAATATCTTTCTATTTCTTTGTGTAATCTTCAATGTCTTTAACATTGTGTTTTATAGTTTTCAGAGTACAGGCCCTTCACCTCTTTGGTTACATTTATTCCTAGGTATCTTATTATTTTTGGTGCAGTTATAAATGGGATTGATTTTTAATATTTTTCTGCTGCCTCATTATTGGTGGATAGAAATGCAACAGATTTCTGACAGTTTTGGGGGAGGGAGTCTTTCAGATTTTCTATATAGAATATCATATCACATGCAAATAGTGAAAGCTTTATTTCTTCCTTTCCATCGTGTATGCCTTTTATTTCTTTTTGTTGTCTGAAGCTAGGACTTCCAGTACTATGTTAAATGACAGTGGTAAGAGTGAACATCCCTGTCTGGTTCCTGACTGTAGAGGAAAAGCTGTCAGTTTTTCCCCATTGAGGATGATATGAGTTGTGGATTTTTCATAGATGGTCTTAATTATGTTGAGGCATGTTCCTTCTAAACGTACTTTGTTGAGGACTTTTATCATGAATGGATGTTGTACTTTTCAAATACTTTTTCTACATCTGTTAAAATGATCATACGGTTCTTATTTTTTCTTTTATTAATGTGGTGTATAATATTGATTGATTTGTGAATATGGAACCACCCTGGCCACTCAGGAATAAATTCCACTTGATCATGGTGAATGATTTTTTTAAATGTGTTATTGGATTTTGTCTGCTAGTATTGAGAATTTTTGTATCCATCTTCATCTGGGACATTGGCCTGTAGTTCTCTTTTTTTAGTGGAGTCTTTGTCTGGTTTTGGTACCAGGGTAATCCTGGCTGGCCTCACAATTATGTTGGAAGTTTTCTTTCCTTATGTATTTTTTCAGAATAGTTTGGAAAAAAAAATAGGTATTAACTCTTCTTTAAATGTTTGGTATAATTTCCCTGTGAAGCCATCTGGTCCTGGACTTTTGTTTGTTGTGAGGTTTTTTGTTTGTTTGTTTTTTGATTACTGATTCAGTATAATTGCAATCTGTAATTATAACTGTAATCAGTCTGTTCAATTCTTCTATTTCTTCTTGTTTCAGTTTTGGTATTTGTATGTTTCTAGGAATTTATTTATTTCTTCCAGGTTGTCCAACTTGTTGGCATATAGCTTTTCATAATATTCTCTTATAATTGTTTGCATTTCTGTGGTGTTGTTTTTTAAAATGTTTATTTATTTATTTTGAAAGAGAGAGAGAGAGCATGAGCTCATGTGAAGAGGCAGAGAGAGAGAGAGAATCTCAAGCAGGCCCTGCTGAAAGCACAGAGACTGATGTGGGCTTTTATCCCATGAACCGTGAGGTCATGACTTGAGCCAAAATCAAGAGTCATATGCTTAACCAACTGAGCCAACAGGCACCCCTGTGGTTGTTATTGTTTTCTCTCATTTGTTATTTTATTTATTTGGATTCTGTCTCTTTTCTTTTTGATAAGTCTGGCTACAGGTTTATCAACTTTTTAAAAATCTTTTCAGAGAACCAGCTCCTAGTTTCATTGGTCTGTTCTATTGTTTTATTTTTAGTTTCTGTATCATTTGTTTTTATTCTAATCTTTGTATTTCCTTCCTTCTGCTGGTTTTAGGCTTCATTTGTTGTTCTTTTTCTAGCTTCTTTAAGTGTAAGGTTAGGTTGTTTATTTGAGTTTTTCTTGTTTCTTGAGGTAGGCTTATATTATATACTTCCCTCTTAGGACCACTTTTTCTGCATTTCAAAACTTTTGGACCTTCGTGTTATAATTCTCATTTGTTTCCTAGTATTTTATTTCTTCTTTGATTTCCTAGCTGACCCATTCATTGTTTAGTAGCATTCTGTTTAACCTTCATATGTTTGTGTCTTTCCAAACTTTTGCTTATGGTTAACTTCTAGTTTCATAGCATTTTGGTCAGAAAATGTGCATGGTATAATTTCAATCTATTTGTTGAGGCATGTGTTGTGACCTAATATGTGATCTATTCTGGAAAATATTCCATATACATTTGAAAAAAATATGTATTCTGCTGTTTTAGGATGCAATGTTCTGAATATGATATGTCCACCTGGTCTAATGTGCCATTCAAAGCCATTGTTTCCTTGTTTATTTTGTTTAATAATCTTTCTTTTTTTTTAATGTATTTATTTTATTTTTTTAATTTACATCCAAATTAGTTAGCGTATAGTGCCACAATGATTTCAGGAGTAGATTCCTTAATGCCCCTTACCCATTTAGCCCAGCCCCCCTCCCACAACCCCTCCAGTAACCCTCTGTTTGTTCTCCATATTTAAGAGTCTCTTATGTTTTGTCCCCCTCCCTGTTTTTATATTATTTTTGCTTCCCTTCCCTTATGTTCATCTGTTCTGTCTTAAAGTCCTCATATGAGTGAAGTCATATGATATTTGTCTTTCTCTGACTAATTTCGCTTAGCATAATATCCTCTAGTTCCATCCACATAGTTGCAAATGGCAAGATTTCATTCTTTTTGATTGCTGAGCAATACTTCATTGTATATCTATACCACATCTTCTTTATCCATTCATCCATCAATGGACATTTGGGCTCTTTCCATACTTCGGCTATTGTTGATAGTGCTGCTATAAACATGGGGGTGCATGTGTCCCTTCAAAACAGCATGCCTGTATCCCTTGGATAAATACCTAGTAGTGCAATTGCTGGGCCATAGGGTAGTTCTATTTTTAATTTTTTGAGGAACGTCCATACTGTTTTCCAGAGTGGCTGCACCAGCTTGCATTCCCACCAACAATGCAAAAGAGATCCTCTTTCTCCGCATCCTCGCTGACATCTGTTGTTGCCTGAGTTGTTAATGTTAGCCATTCTGACAGGGGTAAGGTGGTATCTCATTGTGGTTTTGATTTGTATTTCCCTGATGATGAGTGATGTTGAGCATTTTTTCATGTGTCGGTTGGCCATCTGGATGTCTTCTTTGGAGAAGTGTCTATTCATGTCTTTTGCCCGTTTCTTCACAGGATTATTTGTTTTTTGGGTGTTGAATTTGATAAGTTCTTTATAGATTTTGGATACTAACCCTTTATCTGATATGTCGTTAGCAAATATCATCTCCCATTCTGTCATTTGCCTTTTAGTTTTGCTGATTGTTTTTTTTGCTGTGCAGAAGCTTTTTATTTTGATGAGGTCCTAGTAGTTCATTTTTGCTTTTGTTTCCCTTGCCTCCGGAGACGTGTTGAGTGAGAAGTTGCTGCGGCCAAGATCAAAGAGGTTTTTGCCTGCTTTCTCCTCGGGGATTTTGATGGCTTCCTGTCTTACATTGAGGTCTTTCATCCATTTTGAGTTTATTTTTGTGTATGGTGTAAGAAAGTGGTCCAGGTTCATTCTTCTGCATGTCACTGTCCAGTTTTCCCAGCACCACTTGCTGAAGAGACTGTCTTTATTCCACTGGATATTCTTTCCTGCTTTGTCAAAGATTAGTTGGCCATATGTTTGTGGGCCCATTTCTGGGTTCTCTATTCTGTTTCATTGATCTGAGTGTCTGTTCTTGTGCTAGTACCATATTGTCTTGATGATTACAGCTTTGTAGTATAGCTTGAAGTCCGTCCTTGGTTAATTTTAATCGATATCGATACTACATCTTTGAGGTATAGCTTGAAGTCTGGGATTGTGATGCCTCCTGCTTTGGTTTTCTTTTTTAAGATTGCTTTGGCTATTAGGGGTCTTTTTTGGTTCCATACAAATTTTAGGATTATTTGTTCTAGCTCTGTGAAGAATGTTGGTGTTATTTTGATGGATATTGCATTGAATGTGTACATTGCTTTGGGTAGTATCAACATTTTAACAATATTTGTTCTTCCTATCCAGGAGCATGGAATCTTTTTCAATTTATTTTGTGTCTTCAATTTCTTTATAAGATTTCTATAATTTTCAGTGTATAGATTTTTCACCTCTTTGGTTACATTTATTCCTAGGTATTTTGTGGGTTTTGGTGCAACTGTAAATGGGATCGATTCCTTAATTTCTCTTTCTGTAGCTTCATTATTGGTGTATAGGAATGCAACTGATTTCTGTGCATTGATTTTATATCCTGCAACTTTGCTGAATTCATGAATCAGTTCTAGCAGTTTTTGGTGGAATCATTAGGGTTTTCCATATAGAGTATCATGTCACCTGCAAAGAGTGAAAGTTTGACCTCCTCCTGGCCGATTTGGATGCCTTTTTTTTTGTATTGTCTGATTGCAGAGGCTAAGACTTCCAATACTATGTTGAATAACAGTGGTGAGAGTGGACATCCCTGTCTCGTTCCTGACTTTAGGGGGAAAGCTCTCAGTTTTTCCCCATTGAGGATGATATTAGCATTGGGTTGTTCATATATGTTTTTTATTAAGTTGAGGTATGATCCTTCTATCTCTACTTTCCTGAGGGTTTTTATCAAGAAAGGATGCTGTATTTTGTCAAAAAGCTTTCTCTGTATGTATTGAGAGGATCATAGGGTTCTTGTCCTTTCTTTTATTGATGTGATGAATCACGTTAAATGTTTTGCGGATATTGAACCAACCTTGCATCCCAGGTATAAATCGCACTTGGTCGTGGTGAATAATTCTTTTAATGTATTGCTGGAGCCCATTGGCTAATATCTTGTTGAGGATTTTTGCATCCATGTTCATCAGGGAAATTGGTCTATAGTTCTCCTTTTTAGTAGGGTCTCTGTCTGGTGTTGTAATCAAGGTAATGCTGGCTTCATAGAATGAGTTTGGAAGGTTTCCTTCCATTTCTATTTTTTGGAACAGCTTCAAGAGAATAGGTGTTAACTCTTCTTTAAATGTTTGGTAGAATTCCCCTGGAAAGCCATCTTGCCCTGGACTCTTGTTTTTTGGGAGATTTTTGATTGCTAATTCAATTTCCTTACTGGTTATGGGTCTGTTCAAATTTTCTATTTCTTCCTGTTTCAGTTTTGGTAGTGTATATGTTTCTAGGAATTTGTCCATTTCTTCCAGATTGCCCATTTTATTGGCATACAATTGCTCATAATATTCTCTTATTATTGTTTGTATTTCTGCTGTGTTGGTTGTGATCTCTCCTCTTTCATTCTTGATTTTATTTATTTGGGTCCTTTCCTTATTCTTTTTGATCAAACTGGCTAGTGGTTTATCAATTTTGTTAATTCTTTCAAAGAACCAGCTTCTGGTTTCATTGATCTGTTGTACTGTTTTTTGTTGTTGTTATTGTTTTGTTTTTATTGGTTTTGATAGCATTAATATCTGCTGTAATCTTTATTATTTCCTGTCTTGTGCTGATTTTGGGTTTTATTTGCTGTTCTTTTTCCAGTTCTTTAAGGTGTCAGGTTAGGTTGTGTATCTGAGATCTTTCTTCCTTCTTTAAGAAGGCCTGGATTGCTATATACTTTCCTCTTATGACTGCCTTTGCTGCATCCCAGAGGTTTGGGGTTGTGGTGTTATCATTTTAATTGGCTTCCATATACTTTTTAATTTCCTCTTTAACTTCTTGGTTAGCCCAGTCATTCTTTAGTAGGATGTTCTTCAGTCTCCAAGTATTTGTTACCTTTCCAAATTTCTTCTTGTGGTTGATTTTGAGTTTCATAGCATTGTGGTCTGAAAATATGCATGGTATGATCTTGATCTTTTTGTACTTGCTGATGGATGATTTGTGTCCCAGTATGTGGACTATTCTGGAGAACATTCCATGTGCACTGGAGAAGAATGTATTCTTCTGCTGCTTTAGGATGAAATGTTCTGAATATATGTGTTAAGTCCGTCTGTTCCAGTGTGTCATTCAAAGCCATTGTTTTCTTGTTGATTTTTTTATTAGATGATCTGTCCATTGCTGTGAGTGGGGTGTTGAAGTCTCCTACTATTACGGTATTACGATCAATGAGTTTCTTTATGCTTGTGATTAATTGATTTATATATTTGGGTGCTTTCATATTTGGTGCATAAATGTTTACAATTATTAGGTCTTCTTGGTGGGTAGACCCCTTAATTATTATATAATTTCCTTCTGCATCTCTTGATATAGTCTTTATTTTAAAGTCAAGATTGTCTGATGTAAGTATGGCTACTTTCACTTTCTTTTGTTGACTATTAGCATGATAGATGATGCTCCATCCCCTTACTTTCAATCTGAAGGTGTCCTTAAGTCTAAAGTGGGTCTTTTGTAAACAGCATATAGATGGATCTTGTTTTCTTATCCATTCTGTTACCCTATGTCTCTTGATTGGAGCATTGAGTCCATTGATGTTTAGGGTGAGTACTGAAATATATGAATTTATGCCATTATGTTGCTTGTAGAGTTGGAGTTTCTGGTGGTGTTCTCTGTTCCTTTCTAATCTTTATTGCTTTTGGTGTTTATTTATTTATTTATTTATTTATTCATTCATCTTTTCTCCCCTCAAAGAGTCCCCCTTAAAATTTCTTGCAGGACTGATGTAGTGGTCACAAACTCCTTTAATTTTTGTTTGTCTGGAGACTTTTTATCTCTCCTTCTATTTTGAATGACAGCCTTGCTGTGTAGAGAATTCTTGGCTGCATAGTTTTCTGATTCAGCATACTGAATATATCCTGCCACTCCTTTCTGGCCTGCCAAGTTTCTGTGGATAGGTCTGCTGCAAACCTGATATGTCTTCCCTTGTAGGTTAAGGACTTTTTTCCCTTGCTGCTTTCATGATTCTCTCTTTGTCTGAGTATTTTGTCAATTTGACTATGATATGCCTTGTTGATGGTCGGTTTTTGTTGAATCTAAGGGGAGTCCTCTGTGTTTCCTAGATTTTGATGTCTGTGTCTTTCCCCAGGTTAGAAAAGTTTCCCACTATGATTTTCTCACATGACCCTTCGACCCCTATTTCTCTCTCTTCCTCTTCTGGGACCCCTATGATTCTGATGTTCCTTTTTAATGAGTCACTGATTTCTCTAATTCTTAAATTGTGCTCTTTTGCCTTAATTTCCCTCTTTTTTTTTCTGCTTCCTTATTCTCCATAAGTGTGTCTTCTATATTGCTGAGTCTCTATTCTGCTTCATCCATCCTTGCTGCCATGGTATTCATTCGTGATTGCAGCTCAATTGTAGCATTTTTTATTTCATTCTGACTAGTTTTTACTTCTTTTATCTCCTCAGAAAGGGATTCTAATCTATTTTCGACTCCAGCTAGTATTCTTATTATTGTGATTCTAAATTCTGGTTCTGACATCTTGCTTGTGTCTGTGTTGGTTAAGTCCCTGGCTGTCATTTCTTTCTGCTCTTTCTTTTGGGGTGAATTCCTTCATTTCATCAATTTGAAGGGAGAAAAAGAATTAATGAGGTAGCAAAAATTAAAATTAAAAAAACTTAAAATAAGAAAAATGTTAAAATTAAAAAATTAAAAACACACAAACAAAAAAAATCGAATAAATGATACTAGATCCTAGGTGTATTTTTTTCTGAGTGTTGAAAGTGACTTGATAGATTCGAGAAAAAAGGGGAAAGAAAAAAAAGGAAATCGTTTGAAAATTTGAAAAAATGAATACACTGAAGTAGACTAAAATGAAATGATGGAATTAAACTAGAATTTGAAAACATTTACACAAAAGTAAAAAATATAGTAGAAAAAAAGTTAAAGAAAATTATTTTTAATAAAAATTAAAAATAAAAATGAATTTTTTCTGTTTCTGTACTCAAGAAAAAGAAAAGAAATGAAAAAGAGAAAAAAAGAAAAAAGAAAGAAAATTGAATAGATGGACCTGCTAACATTCTGAAATACACCTGAAATTACTTCATTATTCCCCTAGAAGTCAGACTATGAAGCACTTTATAGTCCATAAACTAAGCAGTCAGTGAGGCTTCTGTTCTTGAAGAGCAAGATTGGCCCAGTTGGGAGGGGCTTAGGGTAACAGCTCCATTCTCCAGTAGGTGGCGCTGCTATCCTACTGGGGTGGATTGTTGTGGCACTTGTAGGTGCGTATGCACATGCGTGGGAGCAGTGAAAATGGCGTCACCCAGCTACCCAGTCTCTAGTATCAGAACTCTTTTCTCCCCAATCAGCAATCGCGCACCTGTCCCTTGTCTTCGGCTTTCACCCACTCCCCACTTTTACACTGTCCGTGACCAAACCCCAGGTAGTACCTCTCTCCGGAGTTTTGTCTCAGATGTGGCTGTTTTCCCCAGCCCCTTACTTCTGAGGGACTGTGGCTTTGACCTGTTCCACCCCTCTGCAGAGGGTTTCACCTAGCAATGTCCGAATGCTGGTCGCACCCAGGAAATTTCGCATCAGTGTGCTGTTGCTGAAGCCCAGAGACTGCAGCCAGGTGCCAGCCCACCCCAGAAAAAGTTCATGAGACAGTGTAGCAGCATCATTTCAGGGATTATGGAAAATCACAACACACATGTGGCACCAGGGTTCACTCTTAACGACCTTGTTCCAGCACCAGCCAATGTGGCCATTCTCTGGGGTCTCCTGGGCCCAGGTTGCCTCACAGCCTCTATCAAATATCCTTCCAGCAGTGGAAGAGCTTCTTCCCTTGTGGCCCAAGCACCTCCCAGACCCCACTCTGCTCCTGGAGATTTGCCCTTCCCACCAGAGCACCACCAGGTATCAAGCTGTGGAGTTGCAGACTCTGTGCTCCCCCTGTTTACAGTCTTAATGGAATTTAAATCTCCTTTCTCCTTTCTCCCTTTTTAGGTCAGTCCCTGCAGCTATTTCCAATTTTCCACTTTCTCTACAGCTGCTTTTGGAGAGGGGTGCTTTTCCTGTATTCTTCCCCCCTCTCCAGTCTCCGTCCTCTCTCCCCACACAAAAGCACTTCCCTGCACTTCACAGCTTCTCTCTCCCTAAGTTCACCTCCCCGTACCATGTACCTACTGAATTCTGTGGTTCAGGTTGTGCAGATTGTTGTGTTAATCCTCATCAGTTTTCTAGGTTTGCAGGATGGTTTAGTGTTGGTCTGTCTGTATTTTATGGACCCAAGACACACAAAAAACGTCCATGCTGTTCCGCCATCTTGGCTCCCTCCCCCTAAATGATCTTTCCATTGATGTAAGTGGGATACCTACTATTATTGTGTTACTGTAAATTAGTTCCTTTACTTTGTTATTGTTTCATATATTTATGTGCTTTCATATTGGGTGCATAAATGTTTACAGTTGTTATATCTTGTTACATTATCCCCTTTATGATTATATAATGCTCTTTGTTGTGTCTTTTTACAGCCATTGTTTTAAAGTCTAGTTTGTCCATTATAAATACTGCTTTCTTTTCACATCCATGATAAATGTTTCTCCACTTCCTCACTTTCAATCTGCAGGTGTCTTTAGGTATAAAATTAGTCTCTTGTAGGTAGCATACAGAAGAGTCTTGTTTTTTTAAAATCTATTCTGACACTCTATATCTTTTGATTGGAGCATTTAGTCCATTTGCATTCAAAGTAATTATTGATATATATGTTGTCACTGCCATTTTATTACTTGTTTTTTCATTGTTTTTGGAGATTTTCTCTGTTCCTGTCTTGTCTTTTGTCACTTTTGGTTACTCCCTCACACTCAGAGGGTCCCTTTTAATATTTATTCCAGAGTCAGTTTAGTAGTCCTGAAATTCTTTAGTTTTTGTTTGTCTGGGAAACTCTTTGTCTCTACTTCCATTCTAAATAATATCCTTGCTGAATAGGGTATTATAGGTGGCAGGTTTTTCCCATTCAACACTTTGAATATATCATGCCACTTTCTTCTGGATTGCAAGTTCCTGTGGGGAAATATAGAACTAGCCTTATGAGTTTTCCTTTGCCTGTTAAGACCTTTTGTCTTGCTGCTTTTAAGATTTTTTTTCTTTATCACTATATTTGGAAAATTTAATTACAATATGTCTTGTTGTTGACCTGCCTTTGTGTTTCGATGGGAGTTGTCTGTGCCTCCTGGATCTGGATGTGTTTCCTTTTCCAGATTAAGGAAGTTTTCTGCTATTATTTTTTGAAATAAATTTCCTGCCCCTTTTTCTGTCTCTTTTTCTTCTGGGACTTGTATAATATGAATGTTTCTATGTTTGATGGAGTCACTGAGTTTCCTAAGTCTTTTCCTTATGTTTTACTCTTCCTTCTCTCTTGTTCAGTTTCATTATTTTACATTATTATATCTTCTACGTTACTAATTAATTCCTCTGCTTCTTTCAGCCTTGTGATCATTGTACCAAGCCTGTTTTCAATCTTTTTTATTGCATTCTTCATCTCTGATTGATTCTTTTTAACTCTTTTATCTCTGTGGTAATGATCTCACTCATGTTTTCTATTCTTTTCTCAAGCCCAGTAAGTGTCCTTATGATTGTTACTTTAAATTCTCCATCAGATGTGTTACTTATATTGGGTTTCACTTAGATGTCTAGTCATTTCCTTATCTTGTTCTTTCATTTGGGATAAAATCCTTCACCTTGGCATTTTGTCTAAGTCTCTGCCTTCTCTGTGTTAGAAAAGCCAGTTATGTCTCCTGCTCCTGAGAGTAATGGCCTTATGAAGAAGAGGTCATCTAGTGCATTTCAGGGAGTGTCTGTGGTGTGTGCTGTGTGCATTCTGCTGTTGTGTTTTGGCTGCTCTATCTTCCAGGCTAGTCCTCTTCAGAAGATTGCTGTAGGCAGTGTTTGGTACCTGGCCTCAATGTGGCAAGTTTTGACTAGGTGTGCTCTGGCCTGCTTGTGAAATGAGACCTGACACCAACTCCACCAGAATTGAGGCCCTGAAGAACTCTGGTCTGGAGATGTGTTGTGGGCAAGGATTTGTGCTAGTCTTCTGGGAGAGAAACCTGCTGCTCTGGGACTGAGGCAAGCTTGGCTGGGAAGGGCAGTCCTGCCAGAGTACAGAGAGGTGGGGCTTGATGTAAACAAGTTAGGCATCCAGTGTTGACACTGCACTGCTTCCTGCAGGTGGCTCTATGTTTATGCTGATGGGCAGGGGAGGGAAATGGTGTCACCCAGCTCCTTCGTTGCTGGCGAGGCACCTCTGTGAAATATACCCATCAGGCACGTGCTCTGAGAAGAGCTGATAGTCTTCCCATTGTGTGCCCCCAGCACTCTTGAGATCTCTGTTTATACACTATCTGTCCCCAGACTATTTGCCTGCCTTTTTTTTAGGAGCAGAGCAATACCTTCAGGGTTCTATTCCAGCCAAGCCCACTGACCTTTAAAATTCTAGGCTTTAAGTGCCACTGGTTGCAAGAACTCAAAAATTCCAGACTCTCTAGTTTTCTAAGCCAATGGTCTTGAGGAAGCATTCTCCTTGTGTGTTCCCCTGTGTGCTCCTCTCTCTCTTCTCTCTGTCTCTCTCTCTCTCCCTGCCCCTTCTCCATGACCATGACTCATTCCCCTCTGCAGCACTTGTGATCTGTTTCTACCCTAAACCACATCTCCACACTTCCTACCTTCTTCACTGTCACTTCTTATCACCTTTTAGTTGTATAGTTTATGCTGTCAGTCTTCAGGTTGATTTCTGGAGTATTTATGATGATTTGATAATTATCTAGTTGTGTTTGTGGGACTAGATGAGCCTAGGGTGCTCCTACTCTGCTGCCATATTCCTCTCTTTTAAACATTTCCTTTTTTGTTATTATAAACAGTATTGTTTTTGTTTGAAGTTCCAATTGTACATTGATAACATATAGAAATCAGAATAATTTTTTATATTAACTTTGTATCCTCCAGCTTTCCTATATTCACTTACTAGTTTTAGAAATTTTTTATAGATTCCATATGCTTTTCTATATAGATGAATAGACCATCTTCAGATAAGGAGGATATTACTTCTTTCTTATCTGTATATTTTAAACTCTTATTTCTTGCCTTATTGCATTGGCTGGGACCTCTACTATATTTTTGAATGGAAGTAGTATGATAGAACTTGTTCCCAGTTTAAAGTGATAGCATTTAGTTTTCTTTCTTTGAATATGATGCTAATTATAAGTTTTTCATAGACATCCTTTCTTAGGTTGGTAAAGTACTCTAATTTGATGAGAGTTATTAAAATGAAAATATAGAGTTGTATCTTTGTTCTTCTATATGTAATATGTCCTTTTTCCCTATGGATTCTTTTTAATATTTTCTCTCACCGCTTTCCAGGAATATAGCTTGATATGACATTTTAATGTTTGTCATTGAGCTTCTTAAATATATGGGTTTATAATTTTAGTTGAATCTCTGATAATTTTAGCCTTTATTTCCACTGCCAACAAACTCTAGTATAATATGTTTAATATGATATTATAGTTCACTGAAGCTCTATTTACTTTTTTCACCTTTTTTAATGTGCTTGATTACAATGTCTTCAAATTCATTGATCTCTTCCTTTAAGTGCCCAATATGTTGTTAAAATATCTATTGATATTTTAATTACAGATGCTGTGTTTTTTATGGCTAGATGTTAAATTTTGGTTCTTTGTTGTAACTTTAATTTTATTCTTTATTATATATATATATATATTTATTTATTATAGTTTTACTCTTTACTATATATATATTCTTTCTTTTACATCCTTGATTTTGTGGACAGATTTATAATAGCTGTTTTAAAATCTTGGTCTTATAATTCTATCATCCCTGTAACTTATGGGGTCTGTTGCTATTGATTGACTTACTTTCTAATTTTATGTAAAATTTTTCCTTTTAAGGGTCAATCAAGTTTTGGTGGGGTGACAGGTATTTTGAATTTTACAAATTCAAATTTGAAATTTATTTGCTGGATTTTTTTTTGTATTCCTTCAAAAAATGTTAGTCTTTATTCTGAGCCAAATAAGATACCTTTGGATGAAATTTTGTTTTCTTTTTGAGTATTGTTTTTAAATCTTTTTAAGGTGGCTCTAGCTCTAAAGATTTCTAATATCCAGTTGTTCTGACCTGTTAAATACCTTTATGTTCAATGTGCTCACTCAATTATATCTAGTTACAACTTGAACATTTCCTACCATTTTATGAGCTATGGGAATTCTTACTGTGCCCATGTAATTTTTCTGTTCCTGGCAATTTTTTTTTCAGCTTTGTAGTCTTTTATCCTACTCATTCAGATGTTGATATCAAACCAAGGAATAACCCAAGGGGATCACTCTGCTAATTTCCAGGACTTTTACTCTGCACAGGTACCTTCTCTTGGATACTCTACCCTGCAAATTAGGTCTCTAATCTCTAATCATCATCAATCTCTAATCTCCGAATACTGGAATTAGCAGGAATGCTGGACTATACTTGTATCCTTTATCTTTCCTTAAATCACAGTCCCAGATTAAAGAAATTGACACCCCCAACCCCTTTTCTTTAAGTTTCAAAGTTATTAGAGTAACTTGGTTATTGAGTTAAAGCAAGCCTAGAACAGAGAATGCTCCAGGTAATGATCAACAAGTTTCCTGTGGCAAAATTCACCAGGAAGTGAGAAGAACTAATCTAAAAGTCTGTCCTCCACACAGGGACCAAGGATTTGAGGGACATGTGGTTTCTGGCTTGTGAAACAGCTTATAGAGAATTTGCTGTTGTTGTGGAAGCTCTACATTCTAAAGTTACCATGTGACTTAATGTAGAGCTTTAAGTGTGAATTCTATTGATATTGTATTTTCCTTCCAGGTGTTTCTCTAACTTTTTATATGCCATGATAATGATACATTAGTTCCTCACTTTAGGCATTTTTTTTTACAAAATATGAATGAAAATTAAAAACGTTCTGAACATGAGAAGAGTTTCATGGTGGAATGTTTCATTGAAGAAAGGGATAATGTGAATATTAATTATATTTTATGTTTTGCTACTTTCTGGTTTTGCAAGGAAATGTCATCTTATTATAAGAAGAAACTCTTTTAGAAAGCAAACAAATACAAAGTTCCAAAAGACAATAACAACAAAAAACAATGTTAGCCAGTGTTGACTTCAGGAAAAAAACAAAACAAAACAAAACAAAACAGGAAAACCAAAAAACAATTCCAATCAATAATTAGTTTTACTCTGAGCAAAAAACTCTTCTTACATAGCATATCTCCAATGATTTTAGGCCCATGTCTAGTTTAGTTTCACTAAGTAATTAAGTAACAAAGTCAGAAGCACTATGAGGAATTGTACTCAGCTTACTCCCATTGGTCTGCAATTAATTTTTTGTGCTCTTGCTTTGCAATTTTTGGTTCTATCATGTACTTTAGGAAATCACATCTGTTTAGAACTCCTAGAATAAAAGGTCTTTTCTAAAATCGAAAAGTCCAATAATAATATGGCAAAACACCAACATGAAATGAAGATACATTTTACTGATAAATCATTGTCTAATCAAAGAGGGAGCAGATTAACACACAATTTATCATATTACTGAACATTCTAGATGAGGTAACTTAAAATCTGGACCAAAGAAACCAGATGGTTGCAAAGAGAGAATTAGGCAGCTTAAGTTAAATCTCCAGAAAACTAAGAGATCCCCAGGGAGGAGAAATGATAAAGATTAATAAAGTTCTTAAGTTTATCCAAAAGTGTAAATAGCCACCATTTTATTTATTGTATAGCTAGAACTGTGGGTAACATCCAGGGGCATATGTAGTACATTATATGGGAAGAATCGGGCCATTTTAATTTCTCTTTTAATATTCTTAATATTAATGATAGATTGCTAAACTGTAAAGTGCATGCAGTTTGCAACTTTATATCCCTAGTTCCTGGTCTTTAGCACAAAGCAGCTTTTCAGCACATATTTGGTGAATGTAAGAATGAATGAATGAATTGATGGAAATATCTACATTTACAGATTTTTAAGAGTATATATTGCTCATGCAATTATTAGGTTGATATTACAAAATGAGAACAAATCTTCCTTTTGCCAGATTTATAGAAAATTTTGTTTCATATTTTAGTGGAAGCTTTAGATTATTTCTTTAGCTCTTCGGTGTATTTATCTTTTCAGAATCTGTACATGTTCCAAAAATATTGTGTGTATTTCTCAAGTAGTTCAAAGAATTTGTTCTTCAGCTTTCCAATTTTAGCCAGTCTTCAAAAAATAAAATGTGAAACCTGCATTAATTTCAGTGAAATATTGTTCAGTGTAAACTGTAGAAGTAGTGGTATGGCATTCGTTAGTAGACTATAACAAATGAATGTATTGACCAGTAAGTATCACTGGAGACACTACTCTACCCCCTCTCTTCCACTGGACTCCTCAGATCAACCAACCCAGGAATTTGCTGCATATGTCCTCATTACCAAATACTAGATGATCTATAAACAAGTATTTAAATCCATCACAAATTGGCCATCCAATGAGATCTTTAAAAAAAGAAAACAAACAAATTATTTTTGTGTGTAAAAAATTATTCCTCTGTATGTTTAAGTAGAAATTTTTGTAATGATGGATTTATAGTAATGTTTACATTAATAGTGTGATGACAAAGACCAGTGATGAATTTAGCAATACCAGTGAAAATATGTAGGTAATCTTCTTGGCTTTACTAGAAGAGAAAAAATGGTTTTGGTTTTGTTTTTCCTCAATTGCTCCTTCATTCAAACCCTCGGCTCATTTCTAAATTTTGGATATAAATCAAAACACGATTTTATATTTTATTTATTAAAATTTTTTTAATGTTTATTTATTTCTGAGAGAGAGATACAGAGTGCAACTTGGGGAGGGACAGAAAGAGAGAGAGACAGAGAATTGGAAGCATGTTCCAGACTGCTGAGATCATGACCTGAACTTAAGTTGGATACTTAATCGACTGAGCCACCCAGGCACCCCCAATTTTGTATTTTAAAATGTGTGCATAAATTATTTCAACCCTAAGAAACAATTTTTATGTTTCATATTATCTACAATTGGTATACATTTATATAATGCAAATTCTGTTTATTTTCAGTATCTCATAAAGAAAATCAAAAAAACAAAAAAGTCCTGTTTACTTGCCAATAAAATAGAAAGAGCCTTTTTATTTATTTATTATTTTTTTTTCAACGTTTTTATTTATTTTCGGGACAGAGAGAGACAGAGCATGAACGGGGGAGGGGCAGAGAGAGAGGGAGACACAGAATTGGAAACAGGCTCCAGGCTCTGAGCCATCAGCCCAGAGCCCGACGCGGGGCTCGAACTCACGGACCGCGAGATCGTGACCTGGCTAAGTCGGACGCTTAACCGACTGCGCCACCCAGGTGCCCCAGAAAGAGCCTTTTTAAATTACAAGACAGTCACTGCAATAGAACATCAGCGTTCATATTCTGGAGTACAGGCGGTAATGTCTTAGAAAATGTATGTAAATAAAGTAGGGATTTCAAAGTCCATGGTTGGCTGAGATTCTGCTCCTTCATGGTATGGTTTATACTAAATATTGTTTAATGTAAGTGATTCTTAAACTCTTACCTCAGATATGGTTTAAACAACTAGAATGTGCAGTAACCCATATAAAGAGAATCATTAAGAAAAAAGTGTGGCCTGTCTAAAATTAAACTTTATGGGCAAGTTTTCAGCAGTTGCCTTAATAATATCAATTCTTCCTACACATAAGATACTGCTATTCAAGAATTTCAGAGACCAAAACCACATAATAATACACACAACTCACTCCTCTATGTAAACATTCCATTAGGATGTCTGATGATACTGTGAAACCCATTGCTATCACAGTTCTATTTTCCCCCATAATATCTACACCAAAATCTTAATCTTGCAATAACAAACAAGTATTAAAGAACGGGGGTACTGAAAGCACAGTCAACAAAGCCAGTTTTACACTATTCCACATAATGAAAATTCTTATAATCATTTTTAATATTAGTTTGCTAGGGCTGTCATAACAAAGTACCATAGACTGTGTGGCTTAAACAACAAAATTTCTCGTCCTATGGTTCTGGAAGCTGGAGTCTGAAATCAAGATATTGACAGGGTTGTTTCCTTTGGAGGGCTGTGAGGGAGAATCTGTTCTAGGCCTCTTTTTTTGGTTTATAAGTGGTCTTTTCCCTACGTCTGTTCACATTGTCTTCTGTCTATAGGTGCCTCTTTGTCTAACTTACTTCTTTTTATAAGGACATCAGTCATACAGGATTAGGGTCCACCATAACTTGACTTTAACTTGTCTACTTCCATAAAGATCCTATCTCCAAATAAGGTCGCATTTTGAGGTACTGGCTGTTAAGACTTTAACACATGAATTTTGGGTAGACACATTTAACCCATAACAGTCCTTCATATGAAAAAGACAATAATTTACTCTACCATTAAATGATTAGCTTAGTGGTTAAGAGCAAAGCCTCTGGATTCAAAGTTTATGGGTATATATTCTGGCTCTAACTGGATCTTCTACTTTCTGCAAGTATATATAAGCTGTTTGTGCCTCAAATTCTTATCTATAAAATAGAGATCATGTTAATACTTCTTTGGGTTGTTCATAAAATTGATTGTACACAGACAGACATGCACACACACCTGAATATGTATTTTTGGCAAATAAAGTAATTTAGAAGTTTTTGCAAGTATTATTATAAATTTTGTATTAATTTTGTCTTGTCAAATAAATTAAGGGTAATGCTGTGTTTTAACCTTTGTTCTACTCTTTTGATACCTTTGTTACATATAAAAGAAATAGTGCCAACATACAATTATTGTCTGGTACACAATTCTTTTTCTAAAATAACCTGGTGCACCTGGGTGGCTCAGTCTGTTCAGCATCCGACCTCAGCCCAGGTCATGATCTCACGGTTTGTGAGTTTGAGTCCTGCTTTTCTCTGTGCTAACAGCTCAGAGCCTGGAGCCTGCTTTGGATTCTGTGTTTCCCTCTCTCTCTGCCCCTCCCCAACTCATACTCTGTCTCTCTCTCTCTCAAAAATAAATAAATGTTAAAAAAATTTTTTAATAACTTATTCAAATAGGGCATGGTGCCAGAGGTATTCAGGAGGGTAAGATGTTCAAATTTAATCACTTAAATAGTTAAATAAAACTCATGTGTCTTCAACTACTGGTAGGGTACAAAAAAAGAAGACATTGATATAGATACAAGCTGAATAAGGCAGTATAAAGTACAAGTTTCAGAGTGTAGACTTTGAGTAAAACAAATGTTCTTTCCACCCTTTCCTGTTTGAGAGTTACTAATCTTTACTTAACCTTTTGAAGTCTTAGTTTCTCATGTATAAAGTGAAGTGAATAAAACTAAATCATTATGTGGTGGTAAGCATTAAATAAGATAACATGTAAGGCATCTAGCAAACATGCTCTCCCACTGTAAGTTCTCAGTAAGTTGTTGCTAAATATATAATCTTGGGCAAAATATGAAATTTCTGACCCTGAAGTCCCTAATATGTAAAATGAGGAATATTGAAATGTAACATCTCAGACCTTATCACACTAAAATTTCAGTTTTTTCAGTTTATAAAACAATCTCAGGCACATAGGAATCACTCAATGAAAATTGAATTTTCCTTTTTCATTCAAATAATATTACTAAATTCTACTTTTTAAAAAAAATAATAAAGATGGTATTTGACATTTCACTTAGTGTAATGTCTTTAAACCTCATCGATGTTGTAGCATATACAGAATTTCCTTCCTTTTTTACTGAATAATGTTCTATTGTGTGTGTGTATATATATATGTATATATATGCATACATATGTATACATATAAATATAAATATACATATATGTGTGTATATATATGTATATATACACACATATGTATACATATAAATATACATATACATATATGTATGTATATACATATATACATATATGTATGTATGTGTATGTATATACGTATATGTATGTATATATGTATATGTAAAATACATTTGTTGTTCATTCATCCATCAGTGGACACTTGGGTTGCTTTCACCTCTTGACTATTGTGAATAAATCTGCTATGATCATGAGTGTACAAATACATCATTTCCCTAAGAAATCAGCTTTATAAATGTAAAAATTGCACTAGATCAAGACTCATGGAGTCTGAGTTTTTATTTCTACTCAGCCAACCACTAATTATATTGTGACTGATAGCAAATCACATTTAGTACTGAGCCTCAATTTCCCCTTTTGTTATCTCGTGTTACTGAAAGGATAGATAATCAGAATAAGAAATAAAAAACTTTTTGAAAATTTAAAATATTATAAATTATCATAAAGGAAAATGCAATACATATGATGTCTTGTTTCATTATTCATTTGATCATATTTTTATTGTTGAGCAAAATAATCATTAAGCAATGAGTTACTAAATTACACCGGGGGATGGGGAGTTAATTTTTCAAAACGTCTAATGATTCTGGTCTTTCTACAGTTAAAATTGGTTACTAGAAAATTCTAAGTTAGCTAAAGGCATGAAGCAGAACTATAGTAATCATCACAAGGTCCAAACATTGTGGCCATTCAGTAAATATTTGTTGGACCACCATTAATTGGAAATACTAAATATTTGTATTGGTATAGCATGCAAGTAACTATCTTTGGGGTGCATAATTATACAACTGTTTTTGCTTTTGTAGACATAGCAGTGATGCAAAATAGTGTGATGGAAGAAGCACAAGAGTTGATGTCATAGAGATTTATTTGAATCTGCTTCTTTTCCAAAACCTGTGACATGAGCAAATGATTAATATCTTTAGTTCTCACTTATATACTAAAAGAAGAAATAATAGCATTATATTTAGGAAAAAAGGAGATATAGTATTATCAAAACTACTAATTGAAAGTAGTCACCACTTTTTTATATCTTGAAGAAAAAATTTTGATAAGAGAGAGGGGCAATGGATATATTAATTTGGAGTATATCAGTAGACACGATGTTCTCCTATGGAGGTTTTGGTATTGCTAATAATCTAATAATGTGTTTTATTGGAAATGGTATTTAATATGAATGGCAAATGTATTTCAAATAAATGTTTAAACTAAAAAGTCCAAAACTAGTATTAGATCTTTTTCTTATTTTAAAAATGACCTTTTTGGAACCACAGAAAACACTGAATAGCCAAAGCACTTTTAAGAAAGAAGAATAAAGCTGAAACCTAATGCTTCCTGATTTCATACTATATTATTATAAATGTATAGTAAACAAAACTGTATGTTACTAGCATAAATACATACATATATCAGTGGAACAGAATACAACCCAGAAATAAACCCACATATATATTAATTTACTCCAAAGGAGCCAAGAATATACAATGGAGATAGGACAGTTTCTTCAATAAATAGTTTTTGGGGGCACCTGGGTAGCTCAATCAGTTGAGCTTCTGATTCTTGGTGTTGGCTCAGGTCATGATCCCAGGGCTGTGGGATCCAGCCCCAGGTCAGGCTTTGTGCTAATGTGGAGCCTGCTTGGGATTCTCTCTCTCTCTCTCTCTCTCTCTCTCTCTCTCTCTCTCTCTTTCTCTCACTATTTTAAAAAAAATAGTGTTAGGAAAACTGGACAACTATATCCAAAAAAAAGGAAAGAAAGAAAGAAAGAAAGAAAGAAAGAAAGAAAGAAAGAAGGAAATTGGACCATTTGCTTTAACATCATACACAAAAATTATCTCAAAATGGATTACAGACTTGAACATAAGCTCTGAAACAATAAAACTCTTAGAAAGCGTTTCTTATTACTTTGTCATCACCATGCTCATGTTTTTCTCTAGCTATTTAAATATATGTAGTGTGTTGATGATAGTTATTTTAAATGTCCTATTCTAACTCTATTAAATCTATAATTTTTATTTGTTTTTCCCTCCAAATCATGAATTATATTTTCCTGTGCATTTCCATGCACAATGTGAGAGAGAGAAACTCTTTTTTTTAGTACAAACTGCTTTAATTTATTTATTTTTATATTAAATATAATTTATTGTCAAGAGAAACTCTCAAGGTGACCCTCATGATCACCACCTACAAATGTTCATCTTTTGTGTGATCTCGTCCCTGTGAGTGTGGACGGGTGATGTGGTTTCTTGCTTCTAACCAGTAGAATACAGCAAAAGTAACAGGATGTCCATTATTATTTGTATGTAATTATGTTACATAAGATTGTAACTCTTTTGTCAACATAAAAAATTTTCTAAAAAGAGGGTGCTTGGGTGGCTCAGTTGGTTAAGCATCTGACTTCAGCTCAGGTCATGAGCTCACAGTTCATGAGTTCAAGCTCCATGTCAGGCTCTGTACTGATAGCTCAGAACCTGGAGCCTGCTTTGGATTCTGTGTCTCCCTCTCTCTCTGCCTCTCCCCCACTTTCACTCTCTCTCTGTCTCAAAGATAAATAAATTAAAAAAATTTTTTTGAAGATTGTAAATCTTTTGTTGAGTTCTCTCTCTCTCTCACTATCTCTCTCCTTCCCTCCTTCCCTCCCTTTCCCTTTCTATCTCTTATTCTTTCTTTGTGTGTGTGTGTGTGTGTGTGCGCAGGCACATGCATCTGCCTCTTTCTATTTGTAAGGAAGCATGCAGCCATGCTAGGAAACCCAGCATAGTAAGAAACTACAGCCAAGCCATCGGTACACAGCTGCAAGGAACTGAATGTTGCCAGCCACCACTTAAGTGTGGACATGACTTCTCCATTTGAGCCCAGATGAGAAACTAGCCCTCACTGACACCTTGACTGCAACCCTGTGGGGGACCCAGATTAGTCAAATCTGGACTTCTGACTCAGAGAAACAGTGAGAAAATAAATGTGTTTTAAATAAGTATATTACCACTAAGTTTGTGGTAATATGTTATGCAGCAGTAGATAATTAGTATAGATTTTGGAGTTGATTTGGTGGGAGGCAACAACCATACATGTTGTTAGTGATCTGTTGCCTCACTCTGTTGATGTAAAGCAGCAGCTGAGTTTTCAATTACTTTCCCCTCCCTCTGGATATTCCTTCAGTTTTTCTGGGTTCCTGGCCCAGTATGTGTGCTTTCAGCTCTGGGGATGAATGGTCCTGGTTTATGCAAAATGTGCTTGTGCTTGTCACCAAGGTCAGAAGCAACAAGAATGGGCACAAGTGTCATTCTTACCTCATGGGATCCCAGCTGGTGCTCTCAAGTTCCTGGACAACTTGTGAGCTTCTCTTTCTGACTGCCTGCTTATGGACTTTTGGGCTCCAGCATTATATATAGAGACAAACTTGCAGAAACTGTGTAGCCAGATCCCAAAATTGTATAATCTAATCCCCTGTAAAATATATGTTTATTACATATATTAATATATTAATAAATGTTTATATATTATATAATGATATATATGTATATTCTAGGTTATATAATAATACATATCATGCAGCTTGACTTCCTAATGTCTCTACTCCGCTGGTGGAACACTGACTCTGATTGAGACACCTGATAATTGATGATTCAGTGCTAAACATTTTGCATCTTACACTTGGGTGATGGATTTTGTTGTATTCCTTTAAATAGTGTTGAATTTTTACCTGGAATGGATTAAGTTATTTAGATCAGTTGAATCCTTTCAAGGCTTGCTTTAATATTTGTTAGAATGAATACAGAGCAGCTATGACTTTGGACATAATTAAGACCCATTATTAATTCGATATCCATGCACATTCTCTGGGTTAGGAGGTCTTTCTGTTGTAGCTGATGAGAAGATAAGTTCTTCTCAACCCTGTGTGAGCTCCTGGAATTGATAAGCCTACTACTTCAAATGATTCTCTCCATGTGTTTATGTAATTTCCTTTGGTGTGTGCTCACATCAGTACTCAGCTAAAACTTGAGCAGGCCTTTCTGTGTAGCTCCCTTTTTTCTAGTATTCTTCCCCTCCCAAATTATAGCTGTACTAGCCTACATGAATTCTGGTACTTATTCATTGACAGAATGAGATTTCTGGATTCCATCTACATTTGCCTGCATGCACAAGGCTCACCCCTGCTGTTTCTCTTGACTCAGAGATCACAGACTTCTCTTATCTGTTGTCACACATGTGAAAATCATTATTTCATACATTCTGTTCACTTTTCTAGTGAAACGTCAGACAATCCAATTCCTGTTACTCCATCACAGTTGGAAGCAAAAGTCTTACCACTGAATCTGTTATGCGTTTCCTCTTTTCTTTTCCTCTTATGTACCACCATTTATTATTACAGGTAATTAACTCCTTGTGATGATAATTGTGCTGCCTAACCTATTCATATTTACAGAAGATAGGGTAAACAGATAAAGACTTCTCATAATTTTCTTTTTTGTCCAGTGTGAAATCCTGAAATAGAAAGCACTTCCTATGACTGTCTACATATTTGTAATTGACTGTCACAAACTGACATAAGCCAGTTTTTCATTAGGTAAATGACAGATTCTTTTGGTAAATAAAGCTTTCGATGATTGGATGCAGGTGGGGTCTGAAGGTACTTATCTCTGAATGCTGCTAGTTGGTTGTGCATCACAATGACAGGAAGTGCATATTTTGCAATTCTGCCAAGAGAGCAGGGAAATGCAGTTTTGCACCTTGTCTGCAATTCAAGATGATCTCTCTCTTCCTTTCTTTGACCTCAGAATCACAGAGTTAGCACCTCAAACGATATGACAATGTTTGTATACTAGGGACAGCATTGTAGTTGAACTGGATGACATACTCTTCTATGAAGTCGAGACATTAGGGACCAATCCGGTCTGGACACAAGAGCTGAAATAATAGAATGTTTGGTTTCAGTTACATTATGACTAATTTAAATCACACTAATTTCACCAACCAGAAGCTACTTTTATCATTTTTCATGATAAATTTATGCAAGACTATACTGTTAATAGAAATTTGAGTCAAATTGTTTACTCGAATACACAGCTTTTAAGTACTCATACTGAGTTGTTTGCAAATAAATCACCATCATTAAAATATATCATTGCCCTATCACAAAGTAAAAAAATATAGTGATATTCTGGGGTGCCCAGCAGACTGAGTTGGTGGACCATGCAACTCTTGATCTCAGGGTTGTGAGTTCAAGCCCCACTATGGATGTAAGTTTACTTTAAAAAAATTTTTTTAAGAAAAATATTAGTGATATTTTTACATTACCTGAATTTTATCACTCAAAATATTTTTTCAGTAAAATTATTTACTGAACTGAAATGTATGGATTTGGCATTCTGACTTATTTTCTTTCTCTGTGATTTTTCAAAAATTAAAAAATTAGCTGTGCATGTTCCTTCTTGGAATGATTTATGTAAGTATATTTTTGCGAAATTTTATTTATTTTTATTTTACTTATATTAGGGAATTAAGATTTTGTAATTTGTATTTACTTTGCTGTCCTATCCTGGGAATTAGTGATGAACTGTGTTGTTTGCTAAACAAGAGTGATTTTCTCTGATACAAATATTTTATATTTCTCTGGTATAAATCTCATCCTATTAAACAAACAAAAAAATGAAATTACTGGATTTGCATTGCCTTTGCAGAACCTCTACATGTAAGATATATGCATATCATACAGTTTAAGCAGTGGACCTTAGAAGATATAAATGGGATTCTGGGAATATTTTTTCTCCTAAATTAAAGAAATACTGAAGTGAAGAAATATACTTACTTTAAAATTAATATCTTTATCATAAACCCAATTATGTAGAATTTTATGAAAGCTTAAATACAATTACTGCATGCGTTTTCAAAAGATTGTACATCTTTTTTTTTTAAATTCTCCAGTCTTGCATTTTTTATCCTCTTCAGGCCCTATCACTGAGTTAATATCAATTAGGATTCCTTTAAAAAAATAAAATAAAAGAACAACTGTCAGTGACATAAAAGCAGAGAATTATTATAGGGATTGGACCTCTTACAATTGTGGGAGCTGGTGAAGAAGCCCATGAATGCCATGAATGACTATTGCCTCTGTGTTTGGTCGTATGAAGTCACCGGAGGTCAGCAAGGTTGTCACTCAGGAAGTAAAGCTGGATATGAAGTGATGGAGAGCACGGAGAAAGGTGAAGCCATGAGAAAAAGCTGGAAGACTTGTTGACAACCTGGAGCCCATGTCAGACCTCATCATATCCAACCTCAATAGTACAGATAATCATCTAGAAGAGCTGTCCTCCTTCACCACAGAGCAGCAAATGTGCTTGGCTACAGACTTGGAAAGAAAAATTGGAGTATATCAAACGGTTTTAATCTTAAATGTGCTAGAAAGCAAATCAGCCTTTGCCCCGTAATGTGATACCAGCCATGCTGTCTTTCCCTGAGCAGTTAGTTACTCTGAGGTATAATCTCTCCCCTCTCCTTTGTGTTCCCTTGCACTTTTTCAGCCTTGAAGACAGAGAAGACTTTGTTCATCCACTCAGAAACTCCACTTTGGAGGTCCTGAAGACCTGACATTTACATGTGTCTGATATTAGCTTTCCCCATTGTACTCTTGAGGGAAGTCTAAAATGCCAAGTTTCTAAAAGAATTTTCTATTATTTTTTGTCATTCATCACAATGATATTCTTAACCAGAAACTTGCACAGACTACATAAGAAGTGCTATAGGTTGAATGTTTATTTCCCCCCAAAATTCATATGTTGAAATCTTAACCGCCAATGTGATGGTGTTAGGAGGTGGAATCCTGATTTCCTGTATTATTTCTACCCTGGCCTATCCTTTGCAAAATTCTAATTTGTTCCAACTTTAGAGGGGTGATTGACAGATGAACATTGTATGTATTTAAGGTGTAAAAAAAAATTGTCGCGCCTCTTCCTCTCTCCTCTCCTCTTTAGTTCTCCATTTCATGTAGGTTGGTTCACTTGAAGCTGTTCCACAGGTCTCTGAGTCTCTGTGGAATTTTTTCCCATTCTTTTTTCTCTAAAGCTTGGAAACTGCTTTGGCAGTAAGCTGAGGCACATGTGAGGTTCACTTTTTTTGTTCTTTTTCCTTCCAGAATTCACTACCCTTTTCCCAATGACAGAAAACTATCATTTCATCATTTCACATATGTCATTTCATTTTCACTAAGTGGATAGTGAGAGGATAGTTTTTATAGCAGTTAATAATACTTAGGCCCATTTTTTTATTATGTGAATATTCTATATTTATATCCCTGTTTATGCATTCCAAAACAAGGTAACTACATTATTTCAACTATGAATAAAAACCTATATGTTAGGTTCTAGCGGTTCCTAGAAATTTGGAAAAGAACATCTGCATTTAAAACAAATACATAATGTAACATTCATAGAAATAAGGATTTTATATGTAATTTTAGTGAATTTTTAACTTCCTTATGGAAAATTAAAGTATGAATATTATAAAAAGGCAAAATTGGTACCTGTGCAATAGGCCAATTCAAATTTCATTTTAGCACTTCAAATGTAAAATACACATAAAGAATAACTGGTGCAGATAATATGGTTTTTTTCTAATGATTTGTGATCCTGTGGCTTCATTGATTTTCCTACCATCTGATGTTAACTACTCACTAACATAACCCACCTACCATAATAATGTTGGTAATAATTATATCCCACTGGCTTCTCTTATAATGCTTTCATATAGCTAGTATTTTATTGTTATTTCTTGCTGAGTTCTTTCTAACACTTTAAATTCCCCACTGCCTTTATTTAAAGTTACTGAAGCATATAAACAAAAATACGCTTTCTTTGAAAAATAGCTTTTTGAGGCTAGTAGAAATTCCAAATGTCTCACTCATTTTTTGGAAGAAAACTTAAAGTAACTCAATATTATTAGCAAAAATCTAACAAAAGACTTGTTCATAGTTTGAAGGACTTACATTGTGGGTAAAATATTGTTATCTGGAGCACAATAGAATAGCTTAGGAGATTTGCACAACAATAAAACAATTACTGAACTTAAATCTAACTTTGGTGATTTATATACTTATATTCTTCTTAAAACAAAATATTGTCTGTAAGGAAGCACAAATCACAAAAGGCCTTAAGTCCTTTTGAAGATATTCCTTTGAAAACCAAGGATAACTTACAGTAGAATTATATTTAAGAACCAGAGAACTTTGTTCTTAAGAGATATTTGGTGATATTACTAGAACATTAGCAGACATATATAATAATTACATTTATCCCTAAAATGTGATATTTGAACAATAGTAATATTTAAGTATTCTACTTTTTATAACAGTTTCATTGAGATATAATTCACATAACATAGCTTGCCTTTTTAAAGTATACAGTTCTGTGTTCTTTAGTATAATCACAAAGTTGTGCATCATCACCATCATCTAAATTTAGAATAATCACCCCAAAGAGAAATCCCATACCCATTAGCAGTCACCCTTCATGTCCTCCTCCCCCATTGCCACTGGAAATGATTCATCTTTCTATGAATTTTCCTATTTTGGTCGTTTCATACAAATGGAATCATACAGTATGGTCTATTGTGTCTGGACTCTTACTTCCAATCCATCCCAGTATCACAGAACTACCTCCAAAGTACTCCTCCAGTATATTCATGTGTCTCTAAATACTACTATTGGAAATCTATTTCAAGCCATCACAATTTGTTATATAATTTGCTATATCCATCTACTATATTTATATTATCTTTGTTTATAGTCAGTCTGAAATACTTCTCAGTAAGCTCAGTGAGAGAGAGTAGGGGAAGGAGAGAAAGAGAAGAAACAGAGAGAAAATGAATGCTTGTTTTCTTTTTTAATTTACCTTCATCCGGAGTTACATTGACCTACTCATGAGAGGTGATAAAAACATGTTTTGAATACGTATATGAGTGAATGAATGAATGAATGGGTGCATGCATGACTGGAGGGATATAACTAGGCTTGCTGTCCTGTAGTCTGTTCCCATAGTGATTTTTTTCAATACCATTGACTATATTCTGTATGCATAAGTGACTTTTCTAAATGTAAATCTAGCCATGTCACTCTCAGGCTTAAAATCATTTACTCCATGGCCTTAAGTATGAAGTTCATATGATATGGGTTTTAAGAACATCTGCTGCATCAGTTTTACCAGGCTTCCACATAACCAGTATTTAGCTTACACTCAATCCTTACATTTTTGTCCTTCTCTGAAAACACCATTTTACTGATCTCTCTGCCTTTATGTAGAATACTCCTAGAGCACTTTAGACATTCACTTCCTAAAGGAAGTTGAACACATTGCTTACCTCTATCACAAAGTGAAGCTCCTGAGTTCAATTATGATTTTTGGTTCAGTATTTTCTGACTCGGCTTCCCTTTAGGTGACCCTTTCCAGGTAACAATAGAAGCTTTGTATCCACAGGGTCTTTTAGACTTTCCTGCACTAAATAGACAAGTAATACATACTACTGAATTTAAAAAAAAATTAATGAGCTAGGACACACACAAAAATTGTGCTGGTGTATTGTGGCATTTGCACAAGGGTTAGTTTGGCCTAGATATCATTAAACTAAAGGCCCTTCTCTCCCCTTCTCTTCCCTTCCCTTCTTCTTCAGGTATCTAGGCAATTGAATTTTAGACTTAGAGTAAGAGAGCTAATGAATGAGACCTGGGGAAGTTGGGAATTGATATTTCTGCCTTGATATATATTGACAAATAAAAATTATAGGAATTTCCAACAAAGTTTGGGGAAAATATGGCTACAAAGTTTTCTAAGAAATTGGTACTCATTTTGTAATATGCATATCTTACTCAAAAAGCAATACTGGAAATTTGAGATGCATATTCAAACTTAGTATCCCTATTTTATAGTCATGGAAGTTGAGGCTCTGAGATGTTAATTGTTCAATTTCATATAGATGAAAGGAGAAAATATCAGAGTGGCCAAATTCTTCTATATTATTTTAGGCCCAGAATAATGGGACAGCCACTATCTTGAATTTTGATGGTCTCTATAACACAAAGAAAAGTGAGATGTCTGGAGACTCTTACACCAACAAGTAAAAGTGTTCCCTGGGAATAATTCTTGTTACTTCCATTAACAACTCATTGACTGGAATAAACACATGGCCATGTTTAGAAGTATGTATGTTTATAATTGTTATGCTTTCCTGAAGATTTGACTCTTTTATCATGGTAAAATCTCCTTCATCTTTCCTAGTAACAATTCTTTCATAAATTTTATGTTATCAGTAAAGTCTAATATTAATATAGTCATGCCAGCCCTCTTTTGATTACTATTTGCATGGTATATCTTTGTCCTTCTTATTACTGTCAATCTGTGTGTCTTTGTATATAAAGTTTGTCTCTGGAAGACATCATAGTTGTATAATGGGGTTTTCTTTAATCATTCTGCCAATCTCCAGCCTATACTTGGAGTGTTTACTCTGTTTACACTTAATTACTAAAAAAGCAGTTTCATGTCATATATTTGCTATGTGTTTTCTACATGCTATCATCAGTTTTATTCCTCTATTTTTCCAAAAGTAACTTCTTTTGTGTTAGGTAGATGTTTAATAGTATATCTGTGTGATAAAGAATTACCTTTATTCAAAGAGCGATCTGGCCTTTGCCCTATTCCTGGGACATAATATATAAGCCCTTGGTATATTTTGCCTGATGAGCTTCTTTGGTTGTATGAGGTCTTTGAGCCACAGCAGATAGTAACAATGCGATTTATTGTATTTTGGGTCATAAAGTATATGTGTGATCTCTGGAGGGGCTGAAGGGTAAGAGGGACTAGATGGTAAGATCAGCAACACATATGGTCAGCCATAGCTACATTAGAATGCACCAATAAAAACTCTGGGCACCTATACTCCAGTGATCTTCCCTGGGTAACAATGATCAATGCATATTGACACACACTGTTACCAGGAGGAGTCAACACTCTCCATTACTCTACAGGGAGAGGACAACTGGAAGTTCCACATTTGTAACTGCCCTGGACTCTGCCCAATGTTCTCTTTCATTGGCTTTTTTTTTTAATTTGTGTCCAAGTTAGCTTATAGTGCAACAATGATTTCAGTAGTAGATTTCTTAATGCCCCTGACCCACTTAGCCCATTCCCCCTCCCACAACCCCTCCAGTAACCCTCTGTTCACCATATTTAAGAGTCTCTTATGTTTTGTCCCCCTCCCTGTCTTTATATTATTTTTGCTTCCCTTCTCTTATGTTCATCTGTTTTGTATCTTAAAGTCCTCATATGAGTGAAGTCATATCGTATTTGTCTTTGTCTGACTAATTTCATTTAGCATAATACCCTCTAATTCCATCCACATAGTTGCAAATGGAAAGATTTCACTCTTTTTGATTCTTTTTGAATTCTTTTGATTCTTTTTGATTCTTTTGATTACCAAGTAATACTCCATTGTGTGTATATATATCCATCTTCTTTATCCATTCATCCATCAGTGGATATCTGGGCTCTTTCCATACTTTGACTATTGTTGATAGTGCTGCTATAAACATTGTGGTGCATGTGCTGCTTCGAAACAGCACACCTGTATACCTTGGATAAATACCTAGTAGTGCAATTGCTGGGTCATAGGGTAGTTCTATTTTTAATTTTTTGAGAAACCTCCATACTGTTTTCCAGAGTGGCTTCACCAGCTTGCATTCCCACCAGCAGTGCAAAAGAGATCCTCTTTCTCTGCATCCACACCAACATCTGTTGTTGCCTCAGTTGTTAATGTTAGCCATTCTGACAGGTATGTTAGCCATTAATTGTGGTTTTGATTTGTATTTCTCTGATGGTGAGTGATGTTGAGCATTTTTTCATGTGTCAGTTGGCCATATGGATGTTTTCTTTGGAGAAGTGTTTATTTGTGTCTTTTGACCATTTCTTTACTAGATTATTTGTTTTTTGGGTGTTGTGTTTGATAAGTTCTTCATAGATTTTAGATATTAACCCTTTATCTGATATGTTGTTTGTAAATATCTTCTCCCATTCCGTCAGTTGCCTTTTAGTTTTGCTGGTTGTTGCCTTCACTGTGCAGAAGCTTTTTATTTTGATAAGGTCCCAATAGTTCATTTTTGTTTTTGTTTCCCTTTCCTCTGGAGACATGTTGAGTAAGAAGTTGCTGCAGCCAAGGTCAAAGAGGTTTTTGCCTGCTTTCTCCTTGAGGATTTGGATGGCTTTCTGTCTTACTTTTAGGTCTTTTGAGTTTATATTTGAGTTTATATTTGTGTATGATGTAAGAAAGTGGTCCAGGTTCATTTTTCTGCATGTTGCTGTCTAGTTTTCCCAGCATCACTTGCTGAAGAAACTGCTTTTATTCCATTGATATTCTTTCCTGCTTTGTCAAAGATAGTTGACCATATGCTTGTGGGTCCATTTCTGGGTTCTCTGTTCTGTTCCATTGATCTGAATGTCTGTTTTTGTGCCAGTACCATACTGTCTTGATGATTACAGATTTGTAATACAGCTTGAAGTCCGTCCTTGGTTAATTTTAATCGATATCCATTCATTATAACAAACTGTAACCATGAGTATAATAGCATCAGTGAGTTCTGTGAGTCCTTCTAGTTTAATGATGGACTGACTCTGAGAGTAGTCTTGTGAATCCCTGAATTTGCAATTGATGTCAGAGTGAGGCTGGTCTTGTGGACTGCTTTCTGACTTTACAATACCATTTAAAATTTTTGTTGTTTTCCTCTTAACTTAAAGCAATCTAGTTTGAATTAATGTCAACTTACTTTCAATAGTATAAACTGTTTTGCTGTAATATAGCTCTGCTCCACCCTTTTATGCTATTATTGTCATGCAACTTACATCTTTATACATTATAAAGCCATTAACTCAGTTTTATATTTATAGCTTTATATAATTGTCTTTATATCAGAGGAAAAGTGAATTACAAACAAAATGTTCATACTCTTTTTAATAACTACTTGTGTAGTTACCTTCACCAATGCTCTTTTGGTATAGATTTGAATTATGGTTTACTGTTCTTTTTAAAATTTTTTTTAAAAAAAATTTATTTATTTGAGAGAGAGAACATGAATGGACGAGGGGAAGAGAGAGGCAGATAAAAGGAGTGAGAAAATCTAAAGCAGGCTCCACGTTCAGCATGGAGCACATTGTGAGGCTTGATCTCACAACTATGAGATCATGACTTGAACTGAAATCAAGAGTTGGATGCTTAACTGACTAAGCCACACAGGTGCCCCCCCCTTTTTTTAAATTCATACTAAGGGACTCTCTTTATTACCTATTATAGAAAATTTCTGGTAGTGACAGTTTCTCTCATTTATTGTTGAACTGTAAATAGTTTAATTTCTCCTTCACATTTGAAAAATAGTATTGCCAGATATAGAATTCTTGGTTTACAGTCTGGTTTACAGTCTTCAACACTTTCACTATGCCATCCAACTACTTTAGGTCTCCATAAGTTCTGAAAAAAGTTCAACTGTTAATCTTATTAAAGATCCCTTATACATAACAAGTCACTTTCTCCTGCTGCTTTGGAGATTCTCTGTCTATAGTTTTTGGCAGTTCAACTCTGATGTGATTAGGTATATAATTCTTTGAGTTTATCCCAGTTGGAGTCTGTTAAGATTTGTGAATTTGCAGATTAATTATATTCGCTAAATTTGAAACTTTCTTGGCTATAATTTTTTCAAATAAATTTTCTGCTTCTTTCTCTTCTCTCTTTTGAGACTCTCATTGTACATGTTGGCATGCATGATGGTGTCCCTTACATTTCTGACATTCTGTTTATTTGCCTTTATCTTTTTTTTTTACTTTTGTGTTCAACTGGATAATTTCAATTTATCTTCATGTTAGCTGATTCTTTCTACTGCCAATTCAAATCTGCTGATGAGTTCCTCTGAAGAATCCTTCATTTCAGTTATTATACATTCAACTCCAAAAATTCTATATTATTCTTTCTTTTAGTTTTATATCTTTATTGCTATTTGTTACTTGTTGAGAAACTCTTCTACTCTTTTAACTTTCTAGATATGTTTTCTTGTTATTTGTACATATTATTAGTAGTTCATTTAAAATCTATCTTTAATGGTGCCTAGGTGGCTCATTTGATTAAGCATCTGACTCTTGATTTCAGCTCAGGTCATGATCTCACAGTTGGTGGGATTGAGCCCTGCATTGGGCTCTGTGCTGACAGTGCAGAGCCTGGATGGTCTTCTCTCTCTCTGTGTCTTTCTCCCTCTCCCCCATTCATATTTTCTCTCTCTCTTTCTTTCTCTCTCTCTCAAAATAATTAAATAAACATTAAAAAAGCAAATAAAAATAAACTCTTTCTTTAATAAGTTCTACATCTAGACTTCCACAGAAACTGTTTTCTTTTTTCTTTTCTCTTTCTTTTTTTTTTTGTTTGTGTGTAGGTCATAATTTCCTGTTTCCTTATGTGCCTCATGATTTTTTGTTGAAAACTGGACATTTTAAATAATAAAATATGGTATCCCTGGAAATCAGATTTTACTTAATTTGTTTGGGTTTGTAGTTGTTTCTAGTTGTTGTCATTATAGTGGTTGTTGATGATTATTCTTTGTTTAGCACTTTTCCTGGACTAATTCTTTATAGCTTGTATCCTTTGTCAAGTGTAGCCACTAAAGTCTCTGCTTCATTAACTCCATGGTCAGATGATTAGACAGAGATATCCTTAAATACTTTGAACCAGTCTTTGCCTGAGGACTCTGATGCTGTGGGGAGTGATTTTAATGCTCCATTCAGAAGTTTGTAATTCTAACTTAGACTTCACTTAACTCTTGCACAGCCCCTGAAGTCAGCCACGGGTGAGAATTTAGACCTTCTCAAGTCTTTGCTGTACACGGTATTGCACCCATCTGTGACCTTTCTATCCCTAAGAATGCATCAGATCTTTGCCAAGATATCCATGTAAATCCTTTCCTCAGTTAGACGTTTTAAGACTTTGGTCAGACTTTTGTTATCCTCAACTTAAAACACCATGTCCATCAGCAGTGATGTTAAATCACTGCTGCTAATTGTTATCAATAAATGTCCTAAAGATGGGCTGTTCACAGGGTCATTTCTGAATCAGATGAAGTAAAAACAAATTCTGGTAATGAAACTTGTTAAGAAACGTCCAGACACATCATAGTGACCATTCTGTCCAAACCACTTTGTTATTTGTGGTGACTGCTAGGTTTCTGATTTTTCATAGCTGCCTTCCTTGTAAGGCTATTGGTTTTAAGGCTACCACAGAGATAAGAAGAAAAGTATGAGAATAGGATAAGTGAAAACATCACAAAGCTCATTTTTCTTACCAAGATCAACCATTTTTCTGGAATAAACTCTCCTTGGAGTGTTATAAGCTTTTGGTTTATTTCCAAAGTTCTGAAAAATGTTGATTTTGACAACGGTTGCCAGTGTTATTGTATTTATGGAGGGATGCACTTTCAGAGGGCCTATCTCCATCATTCTGAGAGTGCTTTCCTCCAGAGCAAACTATTTTTAATTGAATAATTTTGCATATAAAACAATTTGATCCAAATATGAAACATGAGATTTACGTCAAATACTATGATGCAGAGTGGGAAAAATTAAAACAGGAAAAACAAGAGAACAGTCAGAATCTGATGACTCATTTTAATGTTTATCACCAATTTCAAAATGAATGAGTAAAGGAATGTGTGTGTGTGTGTGTGTGTGTGTGTGTGTGATTGTGTGTGTGTGTGTGTGTGTGTGTATTTGATTCACCAGGCTTTGGACCTGACTGTGTGAAACATGTTCTGAAGAAAAGTAAAATTAATATCTTCTATGATTTCATTATCCTGAACGTTTCAGAGGTTAATGAGATATGTTTTATAAGAAACCATTTTGGTCATATTTATATTGACCCATATAATATCTGCTAGTCTAATGGAAACACACAACACAGGTTGTCCTGTAGTTTACCAACAGCTAGCAAGGCAGTAGAATTTCAATTAGTCAGTGACAGTCAATTGCAACCCCAGAGGAATGAAATCAGATAATGTGCAGGATGATATCTGAAAAGTTTAATTATGAACACCATTCATATATTTGGTTGCAGTATTATTAGTGTAGATGCTGCTTTTTGGTGAATTCTGGACATCTTCTTTTCTTCCCCTGGATATTTTAGTGACCTTGCAACTCAGATTGTGATTTAAACAGCCCAGGATTCTGTTGGAAGTGAGAGAGAAAAAAAAGAACAATAGGCAAAAACTGTCTTATGCCAGCAATTTTGAGGCTCTTCAGGGAAAGAAGTCCCCTTTCATTTCCTACACAATAGCTGTGACTTTCATTTGATCACAAGTGGTATTTAATTCATCTGGTGGTTCCTGCTCTAATCCAATCTTGACTAAACTACCAAATTTATAAGGTGAGGTGGAAGGGGTTAGGGGGAAACAAAACACCTGAGATCGCTATAATTTATGAATGTTTAATTTGAGAAGTCTCAAAGAGGAATTTATTTTTCTTTTTCTCAAAGGAGAGGCATAGTTAATTATGGTGACTTTGATGTTTTTAAAAATAATGTGTGCTTTGCCTACATTTGATGCTATGTGCTAAATGAAGATAAATGCTACAGCTATGTATAATTATATTATGTTCTCTCTACTTGCCCCAAGTAGTTTTGATGAATTTACATTTATCATTATATTACCTTAAGATAGAAATACATATGTGAAAATGTAACCAAATAATTTAGATTTATAGAGATTGATTTTCAGTGGCTCTGCTTTGAGAATCCTAATATTTCTTTCATGTCTAAATTAAATCAGACACATTTTAGGAATGCCATGTTTGCCAGCAGTGGTGGTGATAAAATTCTCAAAGTGGAAATCCAAAGCTCTTTATTTCAAAATAGGTTGTTTTATCTAATTAAAAGTAAAATGATGTTGAAATAAGTAGCATAAGACACCTGCCGGTAACAACATTTGGGAGTTTTAGCTAGCTCTACCTATATTATCATTTACCAGTTACGAGGTTGTTGCCCATGGTTTCTTCAGATCTTTTACTTGAACTTGTGATGTGACCATGTTGAACTTAAAAATATTGACCGTGCATAATAGCTTTGAAGAATAACTAACATTATTAAATGCATTACTGAAATTAACTTAGAAAATAACTAATTTTAACAAAAACCTGTAAAGCTGACTCCTTCTTCTAAGATCCATTTAATGATATATCTTATAATTTTTTTACAGTTACTAAATAACTGAAGTTACTAAATAACGAAGTGTGCTTTATTCATTACCTTGCTTGTGTAGTGTATAAGGGTACATTTACATTTTTGTATGCATATATGTATTGTTAAATTTGGCATTACTTAAGTAATTTCCCAGACATTCTATGCTGATTTTTAGAGTTATGTTTATTTCTTTACTTTAATTAGTAAATAAATTAGACACATGTTTAAGAAAGTCTACAGTTATTTAGTTAAAATTACCTTATAATTGAGTAGTTTAATAAGAAATTGTTAGTTCCAAACAACCATAATTAAATTTGATTTTATATATGTACATATATAATCTCAATATATATTCCTCTAAATTATCCACACATAAATTTTAGAGATTATCAAATTCCTGAAAAATTATTTAAACTTATGACAATAAATTTTGCGTACGGGATTTATGATCTAAAAAAAAATAAACATTTACAAATATTTTTCTTTTTCTGCCAGTGGATATGCTACCTAAGTCACTTTTGTAGCATGATACAACTTTAAAGTTTCTTTATTTGTTTAAGTAACAATGAATATAATAGACATTTCTAACATTGTGTTGTACAGCAAATTTTATTTGCACCGTTAAGATACTTGATTAGGTATTATATCATACAAAGTTCTCTAGAGAAACAGAATCAATAGGATATTAGTGTGTGTGTATATTCATAACATATATATGCTATGCATATCTATCTATTCAAAACATACTGATATATAGGTATGTTTTGATTGATAGAATATATATTACACACTTTTGAAAAACAATTTTTAATGTTTATTTTTGACAGAAAGAGAGCATGAGTGGGGGAGGGGCAGAGAGAGAGGGAGACACAGAATCAGAAGCAGGCTCCAGGCTCCGAGCTGTCAGCACAGAGCCCGATGCGGGTCTCAAACTCACCGACCCCGAGATCATGACCTGAGCTGCAGTCGGACGCTTAACCGACTGAGCCACCCAGGCGCCCCTATATTATAGACTTTTTTTAAATGTTTATTTATTTTTGAGAGAGAGACAGACAGAAAGACAGAGCACGAGTGGGGGAGGAGCAGATAGAGAGGGAGACACAGAATCCTAAACAGGCTCTAGGCTCTGAGCTGTCAGGACAGAGCCCAATGCGGGGCTGGAACTCACAAACCATGAGATCATGACATGAGCTGAAGCCGGACGCTCAACCGACTGAGCCACCCAGGCGCCCCTATTATAGACTTTTTTATATGTGTGTTTTAGTATAAGTCATCCTATACATATCTATTCATCTTCTACAGATCCAAATATGGTTATAAATATAGATTGATTTTAAGGAATTACCTGCATAGTGGTAGCTGACGAGTCTCAAATTTATAGGTCAGGTTAGTAGCCTAGAAATTCAGGTAGGAATTGATGTTGCAGTCTTGTGGCAAAATTTCTTTCCTCCTGAAAATTTCAGATTTTGCTCTTGAGACTTTTAACTGGTTGGATGAGGACCACCTGTATTACTGAGGGTAATATTCTTTACTCAAAATCAACTGATTTCATTAGCACACAACCCATGTTAACCACATCAACAAACAACCTTCACTGTAATGCCTGTATTAGTGCCTGATTACATTACTGGATATTATTACAGTATGACCAAGTTGACACATAAAGCTAACTACCACAGGTACATATCTATGAATGTAGCTAATCAAGGTCTAATTGCTTAGGTATATATATTTTTTTTCAATCTCGCTAAATTACACCTATTAGGTGCTACGTATTCTCTGCAATAAAAGCCACTAAGTGCACAGAAGAAAACACTAGTAGTTAATGAGTGGATACCTGCTTTTTCAGATATCAGAATTTCATATAAAGCATAATATCAAAAGTTTTGAATCAGGAGTTCAAAAGTCAGTTCTGCCACTTAGTAATGTAGCTTTGAACAATTTGTGTAATCTCTCTCTGAGTTCAATAAGCTTCAGCTGGAAGATAGAGTTAAGAATACGTATGACACATAATATGTCTGGCACATAGTATGTTGAGCACATCATTAGCACCCCCTAGAAAATGAGTTCTATATGGGAAGATATTTTGGTTTTTCAGTTGTATTTAAGATCAACAAAAAGATGTTTTTGTTATTTATAATTCATAATCTTTCTATTACTCAACCATCACCCCCCCCCCCCACACACACACACACACACTGTCTTTTCTAAGTGGTGTGGATTTTAAATAATTGGAACATTTTGTTTCCTGAGCACAAACTTATTCTTGGTATAAAGAACTTTCACATTTTTAGAGGAAATTAACTGCTGGTTTTGAAAGAGCCAGAACTAAATAAATTTACATGCAAAACAAAAGACCAAGAATAAAGCGTTTGAGGAGGCTGAAGGCTGGAGCCAAAAGGCTGGAGGCTGGGAAAGTTGAGAATCTGAAAGAAAAAGAATTAGATGCAAGCAATTTTAGTAAAGAGAAATATTTACTATGAATTGTTAAACGTTATTACCCAATATTGCCCCTCCCTCTAAAACACATTTTCAGTAAAATTCACACTTTCCACTTTGTCCTCTGGAATATATTTTATTTATAAGGAATAAAGATACTTGTTGAATTCTTTCCCAGATTTGATGCCAGGTAATAATAATGGTCATAATAACAGCTGCTCCTGAAAAAGAGCCATACTCGGATTTTTATGAGAATCATTTAGTCCTGGGATGAGAAGAATAAGGGTAACCAATAAAAGAAAAGAGAATGTCTAAAAATAAACTTAAGATTATGTATACAGAAATAGTATATGTGATAGGAGGCATTTCAAATACGTGGAGGAAAGCTGGGTTTGTTCAATGCTGCCTGATGAAATGGTGAACTCTTTGGGGAGGATGAAGACATAACACCAGACAATTTCTACATAGGTTATAATTGTCAATAGTTCTGAGCCATAATTATACCAGGAGATAATTCAAACACTAGAAAGGCAGGAATTTTTTTTTTATGTCATGTTTATCGATGTTCCTCCTCATTCCTGAAAAAACATCAGGCACATGTTTGGTATTTAGCAAATATATACTAAATGAATGAAAAACACTGTTACAAACATCTTAAAGCATAATTGTTTTAGTTTGTCAGATTCTTTATCGTAAAATAGATTCTACTGCATTAATTCTTGCTAATAGTTCCAGGTATAAAATAAGTGGCCATTGACTAAAACCATTTCAATAGTTAGAGCCCACCTATTTACCTAGAAATAATACTTCTTACTGTCATGATCAATACCTCTAAATAATCCTGAGTAAGCATATGCTCTTCAGTAAAACCTAAAGAAACAGTCCAAAATGTATGGACTGCCAAGGGAATTTTTTTGTTAACCTGTGGACAATCTAGACATTTAATTAATATCATACTCCTTTCCCGTAGAGCTAGTCTAACTGTTAGTGCAAACTTAATAAATGTCTTTAAAATAAAAAGATAGTTCAGAGTGGATGCAATCTTCCAGGAGGTGGCAAATTGCAGGTCTCAAAGAAAATGAGACTGTCGTTGGCAGAGAGAAGAGAGTAGAGCTTTTCAACTCATGGCAGTGAAATGAGAAATGGATAATTAAGGATTGAGTTAAAGTTAGGACTTTGTGGCATCACTGGGGGCTTCAGTGGAGGAAGTAATGCTGAGCCCTCAAGGCCTGATATCACTTACCAGGAGCCTCAGGAACCCAGCTGACACTCAGGCCGCGGCAACAGCGGTTTGGCTGTTGCCACCGAGAGATGAAACAGTGTTTGGAGTGTGTTGGGAACCAGGGTGACCTCAACGCTTTGTGAGGGTTTCAGCAATGTGCTAAAAGAGTGCAGATTTACAAATGGATTAGCCTGATCAAGAAGTTCAAATGGAAAGAAATGAAAAATCGTCTCTCATGTCCAAGTTAATTTAGCATAAAAATATAATTGATAGTGAAAGTATGCAGTTAAAACCACCAGTTAAACCTCTCCTCCATCATTAATAGCTTCCCTGCTGCAGAACTGCAATCCAAGGGAGTGTTCTTACTTACATAGGAGTTCATTGAAATGGTAGTTTGGGGCTAAAGAATATTTGTGTGTCCTCTTTAAACTAGCTTTTGTGATGTTATTGTTTGCAAATTAATTAGACGGACCTGACTTCCTTCCTCTCTCCTCCCCACCAAAAAAACCATTGTGAGTTGGTTTGTTTGTGTCAGCGTATCTATACGAGAGCTTCTTGTTATTAGAATCATATGGAATGTCTGTCATTCATAAATAACTTATTTGATGTTTTTGTAAATTGTATATATTCACAATTATAAATATTATGAATTAACTTATGGAGAATTTTGAACCTTAAGATTTTTTAAGTAATATACTATGAGTAACACATAAGACCAAAACAACTAAAAGTCTTCAGAGAATCGTTTACGACAATGTTCCATACTGGCGAGAAGATCCTCTCCAACACACTAGAGCAAGAGAAATTGCTAGCACATTGCAACAAATAGGTCAAATAATGTCTATGTGATTTCATAAAAAATACACATATAGCTATTTGTATCATTTTAATATATCTAATATTCTAATATAAAATGCCACTTTAAAAATCACTAGAATCACAAGAACATACTGAATTTCAATTTGCATTATGTTTTAGAAATAATAGATTGCCATACCTCCTTTTTATCTTTCTCAGTTTTATATACATTTTTTTTTAATGTTTATTTATTTTTGACAGAGAGAGAGAGAGAGAGAGCATCAGCAGGGGAGGGGCAGAGAGAGAGGGAGACACAGAATCCGAAGCAGGCTCCAGGCTCTGAGCCATCAGCACAGAGCCCGACGCGGGGCTCGAACTCACCGACCCCGAGATCATGACCTGAGCCAAAGTCGGATGTTCAACCGACCCAGCCACCCAGGCACCCCTATATACATGTTTTTTGAACGAAATTTCTTTGGCTATTCCTTCAAGAAGCTATAATTAATCTTTCATGTTCTCTTGGTTCTGGAGACTATCATCCTCTATGAATTTATTTTGTTGTCTCCTACTCTCACTTAGTTTTCTGTTGATGAAACTGAACATTTCCCCCAAGGCAGCATGCTTACTAGTGATTTTATTTTCACTTTGTATTATCATACCAAATCCAGTATTTCAAAAGAACTGAGATAATTTGCAAAATCAAATACTTTTACTCCTAAGAAATTGTGTAGTATCCATAGAAGTTTTGTCAAGACCACACAGAAATTGTAATGTCTATTTTAATTTTTTGTTTTAATTATGAAAAAAATTCATGAATGTAAAAGAAGACATCATATATGGTAATTATAAATATTAACAAAGACACAAACACCCAGTTAACCCAACAGCAAGCTTAGGATAGAGCATCTCTCTAGTATTTTGAAGATTTTAGGAGTCATTCTAGTATACTGTCAACCTCCCAGAGATGAATATCTCTAATTTGAATTTACTATCCAATACTTGTATATATCCCTATGATATAGTACTAGCTTTCTCTATGATTGAATTTTATATTCATGAACCCTACTATGTTTGGGTATGACGTTATGTTATATTAGTGTTTATCTTGCTATTTAACAAATTTATATTTTTTATGGAAAAGTTTTTCTGACAACTTTAGCATTGATCTAAATCAATGCTAGTGTTTGGAGAAAATCTTCTCATTAGTCCACACAAACATTTGCCAAAGTATATTTGGTGGCATGGGATGGTATCCCAAGTCTTTAGTCTAAGGACATCTTGAGTTTTACAGTTTTTAATTCTTTTGAGTTGTACTTTAGCTCTTTTCAAGTTATATATAAGAAAATAGTAAGTTTATTTAGAGGTAAACTGTAACCCACACTGAGGGGTAAAGGAAAGTAAGAGGTAGTGAGAAATATCTCAGCCCTAGTATGAATGAATCAGATGGGGATTCTACATTGTCTGTGATAAAATGAATTGGCTAAAATAAGTTAAATTCTGCGACTGTCAGCTATCTTAACATGAAAGTTTTTATATTTTATTTTATTTATTAAGATAACTGATTTTATTACAGCATTGAATTTCATTTGAATTATTAGGCATTTTAATATTTATATATTAAATATATATATATTTAATGTTTATTCTTGAGATAGAGAAAGACAGCATGAGCAGGGGAGGGGCAGAGAGAGAGGGAGACACAGAATCTGAAGCAGGCTCCAGGCTCCTAGCTGTCAGCACAGAGCCTGACACCGGGCTCCAACTCACAAATCGTGAGGTCATGACCTGAGCTGAAGTTGGATGCTTAACCACTGACTGAGCCATCCAGGCGCCCACTGTGTCTTAATATCTTTTGAGTGCTAGGTCCTACGGTAGGTACTGAGCAATCAAATATGAGCCTGAGCCAAAAAGTTAGAGAGTTTGTCATAAAATCTTGCGACCTAGTATTAGAGAAAGAAATTAATCAAGCAATTATGTAAATGATTTTATGTATATAAACTGTGATTGGGTTCTGAATAAAATCTGATTTGAGGTTGTGATGCAGGAATATAATGTGTATCACTGAAGATGGACATTGAGAGCAAAAAAACCATACTATCTTCTTCCACTGGTAACGTAAGGTATAGAAAAGTAAAGTTAGCCTTTGATTCTAATCAGGAGTTTTCTTAGCCATCAAAACTCAAACAAAAAATACCTCAAAATAGCCATCTAGTCTCAATTATTTCTTGGGATTTAAAACCCAAATTACAAGAATATTTATTATCTAATACATTCAAAAGAAAAAGAAAAAGAAAAAGAGAAAGAAAAAGAAAAAGAAGGCAGCTCTTAAGTCCTGGTCAGAAATAAAAGGAAATTAAAAAACAACAACAACCAACTTTGTTGTTGGTTGTTAATTATTATGTCACTCAACACCAAATTTTTATTTAGTCTTGCACTTCTTTTTTAAAAAAAATGTTAACGTTTATTTATCTTTGAGAGAGACAGAATGTGAGTGGGTTAAGGGCAGAGAGAGGGGTAGACGCAGAGGCTGGAGCTGTGAGATCATGACCTGAGCGGAAGTCGGATGCTTAACCGACTGAGCCACCCAGGCTCCCCTAGTCTTGCACTTCTAATAAACTTCCATTTAACAAATTTCTGTCTAACTACACATTATGTAGTGTGAAAAATCATGTAGGAACCTGTAATTTGGAGATAATGATGATAATGAATAAATTATGTTTAGTAGGACAATACTGATTGTAGACTTGCTAGATGCAATTTCTTTTTTTTTTTTTCCTTAACGTTTTATTTATTTTTGAGACAGGGAGAGACAGAGCATGAACGGGGGAGGGTCAGAGAGAGAGGGAGACACAGAATCTGAAACAGGCTCCAGGCTCTGAGCAGTCAGCACACAACCCCACGCGGGGCTCGAACTCACGGACAGTGAGATCGTGACCTGCGCCGAAGTCGGACGCTTAACCGACTGAGCCACCCAGGTGCCCCTTGATGCAATTTCTTAATATCAGCTGAAAGCTGGACTACAATATTTTCATAAACTGAAAACAGTTTACAGACTCCTCAGGCTATAATCAACGTTCTAGGAATTATCTTTTTGTCCCATTTTTCCATTATTTTCTTTTCTTTCTCCATGTTAGAGAAGATCCTATAAGCATTCAACTATTAAGCCATCTTTTTCAATTACCACAGAATGATTTATACATGTACTATTTCCTTTTTTGTATTAAATGAAATCAAAGAACCATGTTGTTCTCTTGCAGATTCTAATGATAATTGGTCAGATGACTTCAGTATCACAATGTTACATTTCATCAACTTTCAGAAGGATAACTATAAGACTTTTTTTATTTTAGCATTGCACAGTAAATTCTCAATGTTCTCTATTCTAAAGCAGAAGTAAATTTAGAAAAACTCAAATGAAGACAACCAGGATTCAGGTTTCTGAGTATTTAAAAGTACACTTTTAAATGTATACTTCTGAATATATTAAACATCGATAACATGAAATATTATTTCTAGGATACGTCTGTCTGATTACACTGATGGTAGTCAGAACAAGAAAGATGTTTATGTATCTAATTCTTGCCCTGTAGATGAAAAAGAGAGTTTCTTTAAAGTATATGGGTTGATAATATGCTAGACATTTTAAAATAGTAACAATAACGGTAAACTAAAAAGGATAAGTGCAATCAAATGGTATTTCCTAATAGCTTTCTCAGATTGCCGGCAGAGGTGTTCTCTGGGTGATAAAAAGGAAAGTATATAAACAACGGTTGGCCTTACCTGCTGTAATAAATAGGTAGTCTCTACCCACAAAGTAAACAGAATGGACTGCAATTATACATACTAAAGGCAATACAGACCTATAACTTGAATTAATATCTGTATGAAATACTGGAACCACCCGTATCAGTCACAACATAGGAAAATTTTTTTTAGTGTAAATCAATTCAAGAACCAGATGGTTCTGGGAATTCTGCATTTTTTTGAGTCAGGATTTAGTTGAGAAAAAATTTTTGTCAACTATCTACTATGTGAAAGATAACCAAACCAAGAACTGTAAAAAGAAAACCACAAAATTCAAATATTTTTCTACAAGCAGCCTATAATTTGGTATACATGAATAAATAAAATTTGGATTTGGGAGTTAAATATGGACAGGAAGATCAGAATACATGAATACAAATTTCCTGTTGTTCAAGATTTTATTCTATGAAGTCAGGTAAAGTGTTTTTATAATGCATTATATTTATTGTCAACATATTTCTTATTTCATAAGCATTAACTGCATGTTATTTGAAAATGACAACATATAATTAGGGAACTAAAAGAAAAATGTTATCACTGTACTATTTAATGGTAAAAAACAAAAGTTAGAGTAAAAAATACTTCCATTTTTCATTAATAAAGATAATTGTATATCATGAAACAGAGAGAACGAGCAGGGGTTCCTGGATGGCTCAGTTGGTTAACCATTCGACTTCAGGTCAGGCCATGATCTGGCGGTTTGTGAGTTCAAACCACATCAGGCTCTGCTTCAGGTTCCTTTTCAGTCTTCCTCTCTCTGCCCCACCCCCATTCGCGTTCTCTCTCTGTCTCTCTCTCTCTTAAAAATAAACATTAATTTAAAAAAAAAGAATGAGCAGAAAAGTGCAATATAGGCTTAATAAGCTATTCTATATATAAAAGACTGAGAACAGAGTATATAGGAAATATAAGAATAATAAAATGAGTGGCAAGAATTACATTGTTCACATTGGTTGTGCTGTATTCAACAAAATTACTCTTAAGAATAAATAGATGGTGAAGTGAAAATAAACAAATCAGATCAAAGGGGAATGCAGAGAGATGAAGGGAATTAATAAATGTAACTAGACAAAGTTTTAAATGTTTAACATTAAGTAAGTTGCTTCAGGTTTCAGCTCTGACATGTAAAGAAATTGGAAGTCATCAACTCATCCTTACAATAATAAAAATCTGAACAGACTGAAAATCAATGACTTTCCTTGGATTTATCAGTGCACTGAGGTCACAAGGCAAACTACCATTCCAATATCTGAAGAGACAGGTGCAACTAGAGGGATGCAGCCCAGATCTGTTTAAGTGGAGCAAACTCCCCTAGAGTGTAGGGGATGTGTGAAGGATAGTTGCCAGGAATGTTTGAAGGATAATTTTGATGAATTGCTGGAGACAATGTAGACCTACCATGTGAGGGAGAAAATCCTGGAGGCCTGTTGCCTAAGGAGAATTTCCACAATTTCGTGGGTTTTTCTTCCAGGAGTCTTACTAGGTTCCCAAATTAAGATAATAAAAACACCCCTTCAGCGTTCTGGTAGGAGATTGTGAAAAGAGAAAGTTGCTCTATACCAAGGGGTACATACCTTTTACTAACAACGAAACCATTACATGGTATAACTGTAGACTTCTCTGTGTGCATCTCTCAGCAGTCTCCTCTCGTCTGTGTGTGGCCACCCCTTCCTATTATTTTCCCTTTTTATGATTTACCTTTTACTACTATTTTAATTTATTGGGGATTCTGAAGAGATGGCAAGTAAGCATTTATGCTCATTTGCCATTTTGAACTGGGAGCCCACTTGTTATTCTTTAAAATGTAATTGTGTTGGCAGATACGCATATAGAAACTTGTCAAAACTTATAAAATTATATATTGAAGTAGGTGCACTTTGTAGTATATAAGTTACATTTCAATAAATGTTATTAAAATAATCAGGTAACAATAGACTTAGTAAGATGATTATTATTAGGCTTTTATGATAATCAATTCACCAATATGAATAAATTGGTTTGGAAATAAGTCTGATAAAATAATCACCTTTATCTAACTTCTCCAAAAGACCAGAGTGTTGCGTAAAACAGAGCTCTCTCCTTCTCTTTCAGATTTAATAAAGAATTTTCTCTTTGAGGTCTGCACAAGAATGATAACTGATCCCTTAGATTATGCATGGTCACTCATCTATCACAGAACTCAACATTGTAAGGCTCTGCCAGTGTGACTCAGTAAGGAATCAGTAAAAGAAATAAACCAGTTTGCTGTATTAAAGAAACATAATCCAACATGCAATGCTCTAACTTCAAATAGGTAATTTTGCATTGCCTGTGAAGAGGAATTCTTTATTAAATTAAAACTTTCCACAGCCTATCAATAGAAAAAATATTTATCCTTCAAAATATATCATTCTTTCACAAAAATTATAAAATCTTCCCTGAGTGTATTTTATAACAGAAACGCCTTCCTGTTTCACTTGTTATCAGAATCCTCTTTTTTAATACACAGCATGTTCAATATTGTTTGATTGGAATTGATGCTTTCATCCACAAGGGAATGTACATGACTTAGACTTGGCCAGTTATAATACAGCATCTTAATAGCCACCTTTGCCACCAATTTGAAGACACCGGATTGAAAAGCAGAGAAAAAGATGGGAAAACAGAATGATTTCTTACCCTATCATCTGCACTCCTCAATCATGACTGCCTGAAAGCCCCCAGAACTTCCCAGTTAAATGATTAATACATCTCTACCTCTTTAATCTAATCTGAGTCGGGTTACTTCCAAATAACAACAACAACAAAAATAGCATAGATACAATTGCTTTCTTTCTGTTTTTTTTTAAGTTTATTTATTTTGAGGGAGGCAGAGAGACAGAGAGAGAGAGAGCATGCGTGTGAGTGGGGGAGGGGCAGAGAGAGAGGGAGAGACAGAATCCCAAGCAGGCTCTGCGCTGAGCCTGGAGCCCACACGGGGCTCTGTCTGTGATACCATGACCTGCTCCGAAATCTAGAGTCGGAAGCTCAACAGACTGAGCCACCCAGGCACCCCATGGTTTCTTTATTAAATAACATTGTGAAAGGTGTGTATAATGTAACCATTTGGAATATTCAGAGTAAACACATCAGAAACTATTTGAGCAATCAGCTGCATTTTATTTTATCCAAAACAACTTTTTTGTTTGATCGGAAAATTACCCCGCCTCTTCTCCCCCCAAAACACTTGTATGTATCTTACAAAGCTAGTTTTTTATCTAACATTCTTTCATAAATAATAGCTTTTAATATTAATTAATAGTCTTTAATGTAGCTAGGGACAAGAAAATTGTATATAAAGAAGTAAACACTTTATTCTAATAGTATTACTTGAAGGAGTGGAATGAAAAGTTAACTACTGTAGCTGAATTCTTCTCAGTGCCCAGCTATATCTCCCCAGTTAAGCGGTCGTATCTGCCTCACCTTGCAGGTGATTGTCCCTTATATTTTGGGCCAGTTGTTTGCCCTCCATCCTTGGCTCTCAGAAAATATACACTGATTTGCATTTTAAAATGCAGAAAAGTCTACATAAACATAAAGTAGGACAACTAAGTGTTATTTAATAGTCCAATTTTTAGCAAACAAGTTGTTAGATTGATACTCACTCTTGCACGAATGGGGGAGGGTGTTCTTTGCTAGCTCCAAATAATATAAAAATATGAATTTTACTTTTCCATTTTTTATGGTTATTATATGATCAAAAATTTTTTTGTACTTTTCTACATTCTAATTGGAAGTTAAAGTCCAAATTCCTTTAAAAGGCACAAACAGCTGACTCAATTATGCTAGATGGTTGCTAGCGAGATACTGAATTAACTTTTTCTGATTCCTTGGAAAGTGCTTTTTTCATCAGATTTCTTGGCCAGTACTTTTTTTGTCAGAACCACTGATGATTTTAAAATAAACAACTTCATGAACCCCAGACACATTCACAACCAAAACAGCATTTTGATCAATGAGAGCTGAGCAAAAATATCTGAGTGCTACCTTTTTCAGAATTTGATTTCTTACCTGTGTGTAGAGAACCTAACATACTAAGTGAGGACTCTAAACTTCCCTCAATTACCTCAGAACTCTTTGACATGCTTAGCTGGTTGTCACCTCAGTTCACAATGAATACTGTTGTAAACCAAAACAGATGGGTTTTAAATTCTCTCTTTAGACATTGCTAATAAGGGGAATTGTAGAAAAGCAGGCTCTAGGTAACAGATATCTTTATTTTGTCCTGAAAGAAAGAAACTGTCCTTTCATAAAGAACCTTTCAGAAAGAATATGTAGGTATATCTCAGACGTATAGCTCTTCATAGTCTACTTGACAATTTAAGACGGGTGAATGGAAATTAATTCTTTCAGGATTGCTCATTTGAAACACAATTTAGAATATGATATTACTGCTGCAATTAACTGATCTTTCACTTTGAGGGGCAAAATAAATGTACCACTGATTTGTATAGCATTCGTATCCTCAGTACTATTTAGACAATGGCTCTCATCCACTTACTGAATTCACTGAGATAAAATGGAACTATGTTCTGTGCCGAATGCTACCAACATTACATAAAGAGAAGTAGATTTGACTACCAGAGTAAAATATAGGGTGTTTTAGAAGTCAAAATTTAGAAATTTAGAAAGCTCTTTGTTTCTTATATACCCGAAAGAAAGAAAAATTCTTGCTCTTTTAGAAACTTAAATTATCTAGGTTAAATACCCTGGGGGTGGAGAATAGGGAAAAATAAGTGATTTATTAATAAGTTCTTATTATTTTTTTTTACTTTTTTAACATTTTTAAAGAAGTAATATTTGATTACTCTGGACTATTCTAGAGTTCAGTGTTTTGGAAAAGAAATTAAGCAGTCAAGTTATGGGTCAAATTTAATAGTTGTTATCATTTATTAGTTTTTACTATGTACCAGACACCGTTTGAAGGGTTTTATTTGCATTATTTCATTTATGTGATATGTGTAATATCTTTTAATCACTTTTCAAAGTGCTAGGGTCTTGGTAAAAAACGTTATGACAATAGGGAGAGAACATCAATAATAAGTAGGTTTGAAGATAGATGTTGAGAAGTCCAGCACTCTTTTAAGGAATTCATTTTTTTTATATAAAAATGTGGATTGCTAGGGGAAATTATCACCATATGAAAGAAAAGGATACTTCTTTAAAAAACAATTGCACTAAGAACCTAAGGTAAAACAAATTCTCAAGTATTTTGAAAAATAAATAAATAAAATGTATGACTTTCACATAAATTATTTTAAACAACTAAGAGCTTGATTTCAACTCTAGTATCTTTTTTTTAATGGAACAAATTCAGGTAAAGAAAACGTTATTTTGTGATACAGGAAAATATCATGAAAGTACTCTAGCTTCTTTTGAACAAACTCATCACTTCCTTGAGGGGAATTTTGATGAGTTCTGAGGGGTTACAAACAGTGATCTCAAGAAGCTGATGTTTAGGTTGGGAGGACAGAACTTCACATGATGAATTTATAAAACATTCCATAACTACTCAAGGTATGTTACAAGTGAGAATATAAGAGACAACTGAGTGCAAATGTCTGAGAAGAGAGTGCTTTGGGTTCTGGACCAGCCAGCAGGTACTTCACAGTGTGAGGAGTCAAAGTACATTTCAAGGGTAGACAGGAGGACAAAGAGAAAGGGATTATCTGGTGCGAGGGACCCTGGGGAGGATAGAAGTTTACAGTATTATATTTTGGTTTTCTTAAGGTTCTTGGTTATAGTAAACATATCTAAAAATTTGTAAGCTCTTAAATGTATTTGAAAATTAAATTGAGCTATGTAAATTTACTATGGATATCATTTGATTTTAAATAAATGACTTTCTGCTATATCTCATCATATCTGAAGGATTATTTTGTTCTGTAAAAAAACAATTAGGAGAAAGCACAATTTAAACTACACCAGTTTTCTTGTTTTAAAAGAAATGTGATATTTATATACAAGGTACAGAGTTTGGCAATTACCTTCGGTCTTTAATATTTATAATAGTCCATAAAATTTCACCCACCATTCTTATCCCTTGAATACATTTATAAGATTTCCAGCTCTTATTATTAACTGTTTTCTTAAACTTCTACTTAATATTGTAGAACTGCATAAAACCCAAAGTTTGAAATAGTGTCTCAAAGTAGGAAAATTCCTTTATCTATAAAGTGTACATACTATTTGAGCAGAACAAAAAGACTTTATTAAGGGAGTGCCTGGGTGGCTCAGTCAGTTAAGTATCTGACTCTTGATTTCTGCTCAAGTCATGATCTTGCAGTTTATGGGATTGAGCCCCTCTTTGGGCTCTGCACTGATAGCCTGGAGCCTGCTTGGGATTCTCTCTCTCCCTCTTTCTCTGCTCCTCTTCCATGCATGTGCATTATCTCTCTCTCTCTTCCTCTCTCTCTCTCTCTCTCAAAACAAGTAAATAAACTTAAAAAAAAAGACTCTATTAAGGATATACCCAGACTGATTCATAGGCACACAAGACATAAAAGTTCTGTCCGATTAGGGGAAGAAACTGTATGTATACGTTTTTGTTCATTTTTGCAGTCCCTTGGACATCAGAACCATCCCATATGTAATAGAGAACTATTTTTTTCTGACTCTGTTTCCCTTTTAGAAATTTAGAATGGATGGAGATTAAGAGAAATACCTGCATAGTGCATATCAGCAAGGAGAGAAAACAAATTAATAAAATCATAGTTTCCTTATAAAATTAACCAAGTCACATTGGAATGCCAACCAAAATTCCATACTTCTGAATTAGCTAGTAAAATGATAAATGTAAAAAAAGGAAATAATATGCAATCTGATTTTACTTTCCCAGAGCAAGGAGCCAAAGCTGATACAAAGTAAGAGTATTGGACTTAGGTTTAGAGACTGGTTTTACCATGTACTGGTTTTCCTTTGTCACTGAATGGCTCTGAGTTTTTCTCATTTGCATAATTACACATCTCATCACTTGATACCTTCTTAATAATTTCATTGCAGTTATTAAATGAGATAATGTATGTAAAGTAAAAATGTTAGGTATTCAAACAGAAAGAAGCTTCTTTAACTCATTGGTGTAGGTAAGTGAGCATCATCTTTTTGTATTTCTCATATTATTAAAATTCATCTTTGATTTTCAAAGCTCTTATCTCCAGCCATCAGAGTCTGAGTATAGTATTTTGTTGGGTTTATCTTTTTCTCTTATTTTTGTGTGATTTATTTATTCATTACATTGTTTTCCTCTCAAGATTTACAAACTTAGCTAGTGAAAAGTTCAAGACAAGTAATACATCTATAATGATTAATTTTTGCACTGATAGCACGATGTGACTTACCACTTCCTCTATGAAAGATGATTTGGCATCCTCATACCACTTCCATATTAATTATGGTTGTACTCAGCAAATGAAATAAAAGTATGAATGGTTTTGAAAGGCCCTGGGAATGGACCTGAGGATGGGAAGAAATGACATGTGAATGCATTGCTTTTAAATTATGTTTTTCTGTTTTCTTAAACATTTTTCCATCTGCATTATGTTACTTTGGCCAAAAAAAATTAAAAATAGGAATAAACTAAAAAAAAAGGTTTTCCTATTAGAGAACATGACACCAATGATCAGATAAGTTGGACCCAGGACTTAAAATATTATGTTATGAAAATATATTCAGTATTCCAAGACACTTGGTGTGTTTTGGGAGGAAGGAAAGCAAATTTGTTTTGGGCATTTATTTACAAAAGGGCAAAAACTGTTGTGGAGCTTTTGCTGTTTTGGTCTTAACTTTTCTTATCCTTAATCTATTCAGAAAAAGGCACTGGGCACCTGGGTGGCTCAGTCAGTTAAGTGTCTGACTTAGGCTCAGGTCATGGTTTCATGGTTCGTGAGTTCGAGCCCCGCATCAGGCTCTGTGCTGACAGCTCAGAGCCTGGAGCCTGCTTCCAATTCTGTGTGTGTCTCTCCCTGCCCCTTCCCTGTTCATGCTCTCTCTCTCTCTAAGTATAAGTAAATGTTAAAAAAAATTTTTTTAAAGAAATAGGCAAAGGTGGAAGGATAGAGAGAGACACTTAACTCAGTTCAACAAATGATATATTTATTACCTACTATATGTTGTGTGTTGTATTGTACAGGGCATTAGGGATACAAAGATGAAAAGTCAAGGTCCGTGCCCTGTAGGAACTTGATAGAGAAATATATGAGGAACTATACATGTTGTCAATTTGTCATCTGTATTTCATGTTACCTTTGGAATCCCACATAAATTTTAACTTCCACATGATAGAAAGAGTGGAGCAGAGGGAAACTGCAAATAGATGAGGCAGTCACATAAAGGAGAGAACGGGCATTAGGGAGCTGAGTAATACCTGAAGAATGAGAAACTGACAGCCATATAAAGGACTAAGGGAAGTATTGAGAACAGGAAGGACAGAGGCCCTCATTCAGTAACAATTTTAACATATTCAGAGGGGGCGGGGGGAAAGAAGAGCAGCATAGGAAGTGGACAGTCAGCCAAGAGTAGTGTGAGAGGAAGTCTGAGAGGAAGACAGAGACCAGGCTTTGCAGGACTGTGGAGGCCATGAAAAGAGTTTGGATAGTATTCTAGAGGCAACAGACAGTTGCTGGGGGAGAAGGGGCTAAAGTTTAGCATTCTTGGAAAAGAATACTAACTGTAGTGAGGGGAATGGATGGTGTGAGAAGGTGTGAAAGCAGGGGGGTACGCTGAAGGCATACTGCCTTTAGTCTGTTGTAGGGTCAGGACCAGCTGACCCTGCTGTAACAAACACCACTGACATCGCAGTGATTCACAGCAACAAAGATCCACTTTTTACCACACATCATTTCTGTTCTGGGTTGCTAAGCTCTCTGCTCTATGCCATCACCATGCTCAGGTTGGGATCCAAGCTGATGGTGTGTGTATTCTCTGGAACACTGTCACTTACTGTTTCAGAGAGAAAAAGACTGGGTGAAGGATAGTGATCTTTGAATTTTTCTACTAGTAAGTGGCAAGTCTCACTTCTGCTCACATTTTATTTGCTAAAGCAACCGTATGGCCAGACCTGATTCAGTGGGACGGGATATAAAATTCTGTCAGGTTAGGGAAATGGATATTGATGAATAGCAGTGCTGTCTACTACACCAAACAGGAGATGACAGTGGCTTTCATTAATGTAATGACAGTAGAAATAAGTGGAAATATGTAAGATACATATTTGGGGCTAGAGGTAACAGGACTTGATGATGAATATGAGAGTACAAGGAATGTGCTGACTCAAGGATGAGTTTTTTGGCTTGAATTCCCATGTGGATGGCAGTAGGTACCTTAACTAAGATGAGGAAACATGAGGGGGGCAAGATTTGGGGAAGGCAGAAAATACGAGTTAGATTCCAGCATGTCCATAAGACATATAACTGGAAAGACCATCAGATGGATAGATAGATAGATAGATAATCTGATCTCTTCCCTAGTTCCACATTTAATCTTACTATATATATGTGTGTGTATATATATACACACACACACACACACACATATGTGTGTGCACGTGTGTATACACACACATACACACAAACATTGATAGCATATTATCATGATTCACACATACATGCACACACTGATAGCATATTATCATGAAATGATATATGTCATATTATCTATCTATCTGTCTATCTCATTGGAATATAACATTTAGGCCATGAGGCTGGATGAGCTCACTAAAGAAGACAATTCATATTGATAAGTGAAGAAGGCTCAGAAAAAAAAATCCCAAAGCATGCATAATGTACTGGTAAGGTACAGGAAGAAAAGAAAGCTAAATTGCAGCCATCAGATGAAAGGATGAAAGTCCATGTCCAGCTTGGTGACTATAGTTAATACCTTATTGCATATCTGAAAGTTTCTAAGAGGGTAAACCTTAAAGGCTCTCATCAGAAGAAAACAAAGTTGTAACTGTATATGGTGACAGATGTTAACTAGACTTATTGTGGTGATCATTCAACAATACATACAAATATCAAATTATCATGTTTTATACCTGAAACTAATATAATGTTATAGACCAATCATATCTCAATTTTTTAAAAGTATGGAAGGCAAAAGAAAACCGAGAGCAAAGAATATCAAAAATAAAGGCTAAGGCCACTAAGTGAAAATGAGGCTATGACCCCACAAAGGTGAGAACAGAAAAGAAACTGCTGCATTTGGCAGCACAGTCGTTGTTAACAGCCACGACAGAAGCAATATCAGTCATTTGGAGGGAAAAGTTTGATGTAGTTAATGTGGATGGATACACTAGATGTTAGTGAAATAAACCCAGGCGATATTTGAATCCATGAGATTAGATTAATTCATCCATTAAAAATGTTTAAAGAGCGAGGGCAAATGGAGCAGAATTTAGAAAGCTATGAAATGCCAATATTTAAGAGGAAAGAAGAGGAAGACAAAGAGACAAACAACATGAAAATAGAAGATAGGAAAGAATTAAGGAAAATAAAATAATACTCTATCATAGAAACCAAAGGAGTAGAAAATTTCAACAAAAACAGAACAAATCAAAGTGTCAGAAGTGAGCTCAATCAAATAATGAGTAGAACTGATTATCAATGCCATCTCAGCTGGCGAGGAGTTTCAGTAATGAGGCACAGGCCTGCATTGGCCGTGTGAGGAGTAGGATTAGAGCCAGCTCTCAGTGCAGACAAACCAGATGAAGTAGGCCAGCAACAGCTAGCTTAATATTAGCCAGTGCTGGAATATACAGTGGTAAGGTTGAGGGTGAGACTAACATCAGATGTCAAAATAAGTTTAAAACACAAACAAACAAAAACCACAACCTGAGTAGTGACATTAAAGATGCCAACATTAAAGATCAGTTGTGGGATGGGGGGACAAATGAGTTTACAGAAAAAAATGCAAGGTTAGAGTAAGGTAACTGCTGAGTCAGAGTACTTCTTATATATGGAAATGTCTTAATATTCTGGTCCTGCTACTGCTCAAAACTGGTCTCTGCCACAGTACTCCATTCCCTGCCTTTCTCTGCTCATCCTATACTGCATCTTTGACCTTCCTAGGATGAGTCTTAACACATCTGGTAGCTCACTGAATTCCACCTGGACTAGGGCAGAGGCTTGCAGAGGATTGGGCTGTAATTGCAAATAGAAAATTGAGGCCATCTTGTAAAAAGCACTGAAGAAATAAGCAAAAAGATATTGATTTGAGGTATTAAGTGTGTCCCGGGTGGATAGGAGGGAGATGTCTTCAGCATCCCAGGAAAGATTTAAATATAAAGGTAACAGAAAAGGAATTAAATAAAGGCTAACTATAATGAGAGATAAAGGTAAAAAGTATAGATAGAAGTTAAAAAGTAAATCAAATTTTCAATCAACTGAAGTTGAGTATAAATGTTAAGGGATAGACCTTGAAATATGTATGTGTGTGGTTAGGTACAGAAAGTACACGAAGAGAGAACAGGGGAGTGTAAGTATAGTTATTACAAAAATATTAATATATACCATGGTATGGTTTATAACAAATACAAAATGTTTTAAGAAAGTAACTTAGGTAAAAGGATGAAAAATGTAGCAGAAAACTTTAAGAGCCTTTGTTGGTTAAAAACCCAGTTTTATTCAGTTTCACCAAATGGTTATCTAATGGGAAATGATTGTGAATAAATGTCCATATAATAAATAATCTAGTATTTTAAGCTTTTAATAAAAATCTATTCTCAAATTTCAAAGCAAGTACTTTACTGACAAGGAATTTTTTTTGTCATAAAACATACTTTAAAGATTAAATCTGATAGTGCATACTGTTACTATTCTCCCCCCGGGCTCTTTCTTCATGCTGTATTCCATGTGCTAAAATTCCTTGATGTCAGAATAAAGCTAAATGGATACTAAAATGATATTGAAGCATTCAGCTAACTTCTCTTGAAATATATGGTGCTTTTTGTCGCCTGAAGTATTGATATTGACAACAGAGTACAGCCCACAGTCCCTTTCCTGCACAGGTGGAATTATGTGATGCTACCCCCCCCCTCACTTCAGCTGTTCATTATGAAAAATAAATGGTTTAAATAGTCAGTTTGTGAAAAGTCAAAGGCCAGGGAATGGAACCAAACAAATTAGTGTTCATGGAGAGTAAATGCATGCTTTTATTTACCTTTTGGTGTAATCTCACTAAATGAGCCACATAATTATTTATTTGAGGTAGGGTCCTATAACTAGCCCAGGTCCAGAACGATGAAGCATAACTATGGAACGGAAATTGATTCGGAATACTTTTTTTGATCCATTTACATAAAATGTCATAGAAGTAATGACAATCTCATGAATAATTGGGAATATATTATTTGAGCACACTAGAAAGTCATTAAATAAATTATTGTATTCTGAAACTTGGTGCACTAAATAGAGCACAGAGGTCAGATAGTTTCTCAGAGTAAATGACAAATAAAACAAAATATTTATTTAACTACCTCAGTACTTTGCTTATATAAAAAATGGAAACTAAGCCAATTAAAATTTATTTTATTTGAAAGTGATGTACAGGAAAAAGGAGATGGGAAATAACAATCATGTTTGTTAAACAATAATAGAATGTAAACTTTTATTTTGAAATATTTTTATTCCCATTTAGTCATCAATAAATATTAGTATTTTGGGCTCTGCACCCAATTCCAATGTGTAGAATAGGTGTTTTCTCCCCACACCACCAAGCAATGTATAGGACACCAGCCAAGTGTCCTATAAATCAATTCAATTCTGATGCTGTCTACCTGGAGATAGTATCATGTTCCACAGGTACAAGGCTCAGTCCCACAAGACCGCTCTTCACTTCCAACTCCAATCACAAGTCCAGGTTATTAGCTGTGCTTCTGACTGACTGGCTGTAAATCAGAGGTTCCCAAGACCCCCTCTTTGTGTTCAATTAATTTGCTAAAGTGGCTCACAGAATTCAAGAAACCTGCTTACTCGGCAGATTATTGATTCATTAAAAAAGGATGTTAAAAGATATGAATCAACAGCCAGATAAAGAGACACATAGGGTTAGGTCTTGAACAAAGGTGTCTCTGTCCTCGTGGAGTTTGGTACAGCATGATAGCACAATGAAGAATTCTGGTTCCCCAACGAAGCATTCTGGTTCCTTAACATGTAAGTTCTCCAAACTTCCTCCTTTTGGGTTTTCATGGAGTTTTCATTACATACATTTGATTGATTAACTCATTGGTCATTGGTGATTGATTCAACTTCTAGCCCCTCTCCCTTCCCTGGAAATCAGGAGCTGAGACTGAATGTCCACCCCTCTATTCAGGATTGGTTTCCCTGGCAACAAGCCCCCATCCTTAAGTGCCTTCCAAAAGTCACCTCATTAATGTAAACCCCATTGTGGAAAGGGGCTTATTATGAATAAGAGGATACTCACTTCACTCTTATGACACTGAAGCATTTCCAGGAAATGAGGGCAAGAGACAAAATATTGTAAGAAACTATGCTCCCATTGCTCCTGTCACTCAGAAAATTCCAAGGGTTTGGGGAACTATGAGCCAGGAACTGTGGATGAAAAGCAAATATATGGGAGGAATATATATTTTAGTCACTTAAGTAACCAGGTATATATTTCTTACAGATCACAATATCACAATTAGTTAATTTTTTGTTTAAGTTTTTTACATATAAATATATTTGATACATGTATATGTAAATACACACATATATATATTTATAACACCTTCGATTAGATTCAGAAGTTAGAGGACATTTCTCTAAGAGCTAAACTGTGTCCAAGTGTTTATTCAGAATCTGTGAAGTGCTTGATGCATATGGCTTCCACTGTACAATTTTGGTATTGCCTGAAGTCTGAGTTCCTCTGATGCAAATAGGAAAAAGAAAACAGGTCAGGGGTATGCAAAGTTCTATGATTCCTGCCCTTGTCTTTCAGCTGTTGTGCTGTATCTAATGTGGACCCTACATACCCATAGTTCAGAAATAGCTCAGAACTGTAAACCATGTCACTAATAAGTAAGCAAACCTTGCAATATTATTTTGGTGAGACCATGGCTTTGGCAAATGGGTTCTGTCTCTCAAAATGCATCGATTTCCATATAATACAATACTTCTGTCATCTTATTTTGCAGCATGGTGTCCAGTGTTTCAACCCCTGCTATTTCAATGAAAAATGAGTATATTATCTGCACAAGAATTCTCATTTTCAAAGCAAGCAAACCTCACCTAGCTAAAACCAATCCCTTCATTTACCAGAAACCACCAGAGAATAAAACTAAAAAAGGATAGAAGGGATGATTTGATATTTTGACATCCTACTTTACTCAAGATCCAAAATGACTAAAGATCTGACAGGAAATAAAACAGTTTTGAAAAGTTGGATAAGGTGCCAAAATTGAATCAGATGATAACATTTATAGAAAGTAGCACCTTCTGTGAATGACCATTTATCAGAATGGATTGACTAAGTTTAGTGAGCATGTTCAGAATATAAAACAATGAAAAAGTAGCAAATGCACAGACACAAAATTCTTATGAAGAAAACATGGGACAGTTTTCAAACATATTTTTCAGTACACTATTTCTTTTATCATGTGGGGAAAGGAATATATCAGGAGCAAACATCAACATGGTCACTACTTAAAAAAACAGTGATTGAATTTTTTCTTTTATTTGCCACAGTGTGCAGTTGCTGGAAAATATGGCAGTTCCCCCCTTATCCATGGTTTCTCTCTCTCCACAGTTTGAGTTACTGGTAACCAGCTGTGGTCCAGAAGCAGGTGATCCTCCTTGTGATGTATCATCAGAAGGCCAATAGTAGCCTAATGCTGTATCACAATGCATGTGTCTTTTACCTCACTTCATCAGGTAGGCATTTTATCATCTCGCATCATCACAAGAAGAAGGGTGAGTATGGTACAACAAGATATTTTGAGAGAAAGACCACATTTACATAACTTTTATTACACTGTAGTTATAATTATTCTATTATTATTTATTGTTGTTATTGTTCTTACTGTGCCTAATTTATAAATTAAACTTTATCATAGTATTTATTATGTATAGGAAAAACCATAGTATACGTAGGGTTTGATATTATCTGCTGTTACAGGCAACCACTGGAGGTTCTGGAATATATCCTCTGCGGTTAAGGGATGACTACTGTATATTTCATTTTGCATTTTACCTTCCAACTGACAGAACCATAACCATTTGTTCCAAATTTATAAGACTTATGTCTTTAGTCAGTAAGTTCTTGTTATACAGGCACTGTGCGCCCAACAGAGAAGCAAACACACAAATAGTAAAACCTTTGTTAACTGGAATGTGGATATTAATAAAAGTAACTCCCCCCAAATACTTAGAGTTTTCTTTAGCAGAGATTTCTCTATTGCTAAAGGGTGACTTCTCTAAATACCAACTTTTACAATTCTAGGAAAGTAAATATGTAAGTTGATTTGATGGTATAGAACTTCTAGTGACTGAACACATTGTTTTACATACTTCTTTCTTTCTTATAATACAAATTAGGAAAAAGACTACGATAAAATTTGCTAAGCTCTGTCCAAACCAAATTGAGAAAATTGGGGCAGTTCTTCAAGAAATTTGTAATTTGCACAGATAAAGAAAATAAAGAAAAGCATGGACAGTAGAAAAACTATATAGAAGCAGAAATGGTTTCCCAGAAAAATGCATAGTTGTTGACAATTACTCTTGGCTCTCTGGAACCCATTTTATTTTTCTTTATATGCTTTCTATCCTTCCCTTTTTTAAAATCAATAGAAATTGGGTTTTTCATGTTTTATTCTAAAACTGTTTTCAGTTGACTGTGATATTATGAGAACAGAAGGTAAGACTCCTGAGTGTGTTTGCATTAAGTAAAAATGCCTTAAAAAGATTAAAACTCTTCTGGAACCACCAGGATAAAACAACAACACTGAAGGAATGAAAAGATATGATACAAATTCAGGAACAGGGAGTCCTGCCTCTGATCTCTTCAAATCACACTCCAATTACATCTGTTGTTAGGACAGATTCTATTAGGAAATAATCTCTAGCAAGGTAGAAAGTGAGGTGAAGTAGTTGTTAAATGTAATGAGAATTTAGAGAATAAATAAATCCTATATTTGCAATGCATAGGAAAAACCTCATGAGTACTTGGAATATAAAGACCATCCACTTGTGCCTTCATCTCAAAAAATCAAAATGATGCTCTCCTTGGCTTCTGAGTACCTGAAACAGGAACAGCTCTGATCTCCATTTGCTGTGCCAGAGAGTTTGACCTAAGGCAAAGGCCACATATCCTGCCTCTTCTGAGCTTTTTAAGAAACTGTGTGAGATCTTCTGTGGCCTGCAGAAGGATCTTGAAGAAATGTTTTGAGTGCTATGAAAGACTATAGAAGTTAAAGAGAAATGTATCAGGAACTTTAACAAAAAGGAAGCGAGAGCAATTGAAACATGATGACAAAGAAGAAAGTTTTTATGGTCACATGAATGACAAGTTCCAAACCCATTAGAGGGATCTCATTGTGCAAATGGCCTCCACATCCTCAATATCAGGGGCAGGAGGCCAAAAATGATACAAAATATAGAGAAAACAGAGAATAAGCATACAAATGGGTTTTGGTCTTAAAGGCTCTGTCAGCCTGAATGGGCCTCCCAGATAATTTTGTGGTCCAGTCAGCAAGCCATTGAAAAAGACTGGGCTCAGGTTTACGAAAGGTAGGACAAGTAAGTTGATAACTTCTACTCTTATCTTCTGAAGCTGGTCACCTGAGGGGCCTTATTTATTATGAATTCTATCCCTAGCATTGAGCTATATGTCATTGAGTAAAGTCATATGTCCACATCTCATCCCTGCCTTGACCAGGAAGGTGTTAAGGAATTAAGGCAAAAAACATGGGTTCACAGTCTGGAGGCTCACTATAGAGCAAGAAGCATAGGACAATGGACAAGTAGTAGGAATTCATTACATATAAAATAGTGCCCGACAAAGTAACAAAGACTATGTTCATGCATTTCAAGGAGAAGGAGAGAAAGAGGAAGAAGTGGAAATAAAAGGAGGAAGGGGGACAAGGGAATGAAGGAGGAGGAGGAGGTGAGAATTGGCTGTCAGAGGAAAGAAAGTTACAAGTATAAGCCAAGCACCGATGTTGTGCAAACAGTGTATATGTGGGGGAGAGCATAATGATTTCCTTAATGAAGAATGGCAACTCAAATTGGGGAGCAGAGCAAAGGCTTCGGTCTCTGTGCTGTTAATAAAGCTATTCATTAAGATTTCCTGAGTAAGAAGTCGTGTGATAAGTGCATATGAGAGTCATAGATAATAGCTTCTCAGTGCGCATTGGGAACTTAGAGGCCAACAAGTTTAACCTCCTGTTAGATGCTATGTACCTATCAGAGATTAGTCTTGCAGCTTAGTTATTAGAATGAAGAAAAACCTGTGATTATTAATATTAATTGCTTAATGATTAATTTAACAAAATGATTTAATCAAACAAAAGAAGGCTCCTCCCTTGTGAAAGCCTCAAGTTTCATAAATTAGAAATATCATGGTAAAATGAGAAACATTTGATCAAGTTCTGTGCCCATCTAAATAATGAAGATCTCATTCACTATTCATGAGGTTGATTTTTTTATGAATTATCTTCACATAAAATTCACATATCGCCACTCCAAACTAAATGATCATTCAGAGAAACCCTAACTCAACATAACATGTGAATTAGCAGTGCTTTGGAAAGGTATGTCTCACTAGGCTGGAGATGTGCTTCTACAATGTAGCTTAATTAAAGGAGAATACTGAAGCCGAACAAATCATGCGGCAGTGACACAAAAGGGAAAGTGGCAGACTTAATTCTCAATATTATTTAGAATACCATGGGAATAGAATTTAAATTCTGCTGTGAGAATTTAAACCTTACAAGAGAACATCATTTTGAAGTCAATACCATCAAATATCAGTTAAAATTTAGCTGAAGATAGTTATGTTGGGGGGAATTTTCTCAAGGATACTTAATACATCTGTTCTGCTTCTACTGTCTGCTTCTGCTATCCCTCGTGGATTGGTAAAACACAAGGGCAGGTGCTGTACTTCAACATTGTTTAACTGGCCCCAACTTGCCATGTCCCATTCCAAGGATACCCTAGCCAGGTACACACATTCAAGTGCACACACACACCAACATCCACATGCTACATGCGCTCAGTTGCTTTACTGATTGTACTTTGGTATGAGGACATGAGGACATTAAGGACTACAATGCATCATGGTGCTAGAACTGTGCAAAGGCACTGAAGTTGAAGTGTGTATTATAGTTATGAAGATTCTTGGGAGAAACTTCTTTATGACTCAGTGTCATGAATATGTGTGCCTTTTACAATTAATTAATTTGCTTTCTGTTGTGGACACTGATTTATATAGCTGATCACCTTTCTCTCTCAGCATTGCCAAGAGTAAGCTTGAGGTTTATCAGGGTTCTACTCTTAGCAAATATAAAGTTGTCTTCATATGCATCAATTCTAACTCCATGGTATTCCACAGGATCTCAGCCTGTGTCTGCTCCCCACCTCGTCCTTCTCATCTGTTTCCAGTGTTTGGCATCTTGCATCATTTTATCTACATTAAACACTGTTGTAAATCCACTTTTATCAAAAGCGTTTTTTAACTAAAATGAGAGATGGAAAGAAGGCAACTTTTCTAAAGGAAAATTTTTGTTTTTCAACAACCAAGTATTTGAAGAGAAAGGTTAGGAATAATACTTAACACAATATCACCATATCAGTATATAGCACTATCAATAGGAAACACATTCAAAAAAGCAAAATAAAAAGTCAGTTGAGAGCTTTCCATTTTTTCATAAAGAAAGTGGAGAACACGGAGAACAGTTTCTGTCAACAAAGCACTTTGGAAATCTGACTTTTACTCAATATAATTAAATTAGAAGTAAACCTATAGACCTAGTTAATATAAGGCTGTACCTATTTTTTTGAATGTTTATTTATTTTTGAGAGTGAGAGAGACAGAGCATGAGCAGGGAAGGGGCAGAGAGAGAGGGAGACAAAGAATCTGAAGCAGGCTCCAGACTCCGAGCTATCAGCACAGAGCCCGATGTGGGGCTTGAACTCATGAGCCATGAGATCATGACCTGAGCTGTCGTGACCTGAGCCAAAGTCGGACGCTCAGCTGACTCAGCCACCCAGGAACCCCAAGGCTATACCTATTTTTAACAATGTAGATACAATTTAATAAAAGCCCAAATATTTTCTTCTATCCAAAACCCTGATCAAATCCATTAGGAGCTGTGCTTCTCCTTTCTTCATTTTGATTACACACAAAGACCAAGTGTACATTTCTTCTATAACAGGCTTGATTTTAAAAAGTACTAGATAATATGAAATACTAGTATACTAATGTTTGATGCTATTATTATTATCATATTATCTGAATAGAATGAATTTCAAATGATATTAGAGAAAACCTACGTTGAATCTAGTCCTCCTCTGGTTATACTGATCATACCAATTTTCTACTTTCATCAGAGCTATCTTAATTACATTCCCTAAAAGGAGTTAAAATATCTATTTTAAAGCATAATTTAAAAATATATTTTAAGGAAAAAAGTATGAGGATAATGAGGTATCATCACATTGTAAGGTAAAGTATCTACCAGTAATTGAAGAGATTTTGAAGATAAAGGAGGAAATGAACTCTCTAGTGATAATCCATCAACCAGCCCTAAGAGTCAGATAGTGTAGTGAATTGTCATTTGGTAGCCTATCACCTCTCAACAATGAGGACACCATTTATACATTTTATTAAACTAAGAAACATACTCAGACCTTGTTAATCTTATATAATGAAAGTATTTATTGTATACCTTTTGGGCTTTAAACTTAGCTTGACCCATGAGAAAAAGCCAATAGGAACCCTCCTTCTATCTCACATAAGTGAGCTGTGGCAGTAATTTCATGAATTTTTACCAAGGAGAAATGGAAGATATTTACACATCTATTAATTGTTCCCTTGCTATGCCAATAGTCCCGTATGAAACACAAAAATTAAAAACTTTTAGCTTTCTAATTTTCTGCAAAAGACTTCTTGTAGATATGATCTAGCTGAGGTTACTTTGCTTACCACATTCTCCACCCTTGATAAGAGTTAAGTGATTGTATGGCCCTATGGGATGATGTCTTAAAGACAAATTGTTTCTAAAATATTACTGTTATTATTATATGGCAGCTATGACTTTCTAAAATTACTTTTTCAAACTTAAAATACCTGGATTTGGAATCTGGCCAGCAGTTAATTCTAGCCAAGATAACAAAAAGAGAGAACAGCAGACTTGTGCTCTAAGACCAGGATTGGAATAGTTTTCATTTACCACAGAATCTGCCAGTACAATAATCTGTGCATTTCAGATTCCCCCAACTCTTTTTTTTTTCTGGAAGTGCACTTGCTCTTTGAAAGTACCTGTTTCACTTGTTGAAATATCTATCAATAATTATTTGATCAGTAAGCAAAATTTCTAAGAAAGATATACCCAAAAGTTCAGAGTTGACATAATATGAAAATTATAATAATAAATGCAGATATGTTAGGATTTCATATTGAAATAGCATTATAAACTCTTAGAATATTATGACAGGTGAGAAAAAATAAATAAGCTCATCTATGAATAATAATATAAAGCAATCAAGAAAAGGAACATGATTTAAGCAATAGATCTTAAAAATCAGTGAAATAAGGAAAAAGGAAGTCGAGTTCTGGAATGTAGCAGAAATTGGCAGTTTACCTCAACTCCTTAAATTGCCTCAATTTCCCCAAGTCATACTGATAAGGTGAACAAATTCTTAGAATTCCAATACTACTACATTCCTTTCATCTGGCTGCTGTAACAAAATACCACAAAATACCGCATGTGGCTTAAAACAACAGAAATTCATTATTTCACGGTTCTGGAGGACAGAAGTCTGAATTAGGTAGCACTAGCCTGAAGTCAAGGTGTCAGCAGAGCCAGTCCTCCCTCTGGAGGCTCCAGGGAGAATCCATTCCAGCTTTTTCCAGCTTCTAGTGTCTGACGACATTCCTTGGCTAATGGTAGCATCACTCCAATCTCTGCTGTCTCCACACGTCTTACATCTTCTTTTCCTCTTCTGTCTGTGTGAACTCTTTTGCTTTTCTCTTACAAGGACACTTGTGATGGCATTTAGGGCACAAATTGATAATCAGGATAGTCTCCCTATCACAAAAAGCCTTATTAACTTAATCACATTTGCAAAGAACTTTTTTTCCAAGTAAGGTAGCATTTACATGTTCCAGGGGTTAAGACCTCATATCTTTAAGGGCCCACTATTCAGCCACATACCATGACTATGAAATTGAAAAGAAGAAAATTCAAATATTTTTTAAAAGAATAAGAAATGATTACTAGGGAGACACTGGTGAAATGTGGAAAATAAACATGTCGAACAGACGTGCAGTTCAGTGACTATATATTGGATTAAGGAGATGTCCCACAGCCTAAAGGCTTCAGAGGTGTTGCTATACCTCTCTGAACCAGATGTAGTAAATCCTGGTACATGACACAATTGACAAATACCAGAAGAGAGCAGGGCCTGGGCTTTTTATAAGCAATTACACTCCAACTCGTTAAGCTCTTTCCACCTCTGCACTGTCTTCTACACTACCATCCCATCAAGCTACAGAAAGACGTAAAGGACTCAGATTTTTCAGCCCTCCCTCTAAGAAGAGGAAACAAATTGTTCTAAATATAATGAAAAGAGATACAAGAGTCACTCATGTTTTATCATATTTAATAGAATGGCCCAAATTTAGCAAGTTAAAATAAAATACCTTTGCAAATGTTGTAATAAAGGAAAGAAGGAAAGGGTAAAGGGAGGGAGGGAGAGAGAGAGAGGATGGAGAGGACGGGAGGAACTAAAACAACAAATAGTTCCTACTAGCAGGAAAAACACTGTTATTAAAAGATGAAGCTTCATGTGTTCTGTCAAAAAATTAAACCCAATTGCTATTTACAAGACAAAAATTACAGAAATATAAATAAAATGACACAAAAATGAAGCTAAAAAATAGGCCACTACACATTAAGTATACAATAACCAGCAATCCAGTTATACATCAGCATTAATTAGAAAAACAACGAAATCTTGCCATTTGCAACAATGCAGATGGAACTGGAGGGTATTATGCTAAGTGAAATAAGTCAATCAGAGAAAGACAAATATCATATGATTTCACTCATGTGGAATTTAAGAAACACAACAGATTAATACAGGGGAAGGGAAGGAAAAATAAGATGAAAACAGAGAGGGAGGCAAACCATAAGAGACATACAGAGAACAAACTGAGGGTTGCTGGAGGGCAGGTGAGTGGGGGGATGGGTTAAATGGGTGATGGGCATTAAGGAGGGCACTTTTAGGGGTGAGCACTGGGTGTCATATGTAACAGATGAATCACTGAGTTCTACTCCTAAAACCACAACGATACTGTATGTTAACTAACATGAATTTAAATTTTAAAAAAAAGAAGAGAATATAACAGAGATAAGCTATTCCTGTTATAGCAGTATAAAATGACTAAGAATAAGCCTAATAACAATTGTGTAAGAGATATCTGAAAAGTGTACATAAAATATTAACATATACTGAAAGCATTTACAGCGAATAAAATGTTAAACGTTGCTTTTGACTAAGGATAGTATCGTGAGAGGAGACTTTTTCTGCATGTCTACCCTTTCTAATGTTGAATTTCTGGTTTGTTTGAAAAAATAAATAACCCTCCACCTCGATAATGAGGAATTATTACAATATTGTAGGTAAATCTAAGGAAATGAACTAAGAAAAAAAAACACATAAATAGGAATATAGAAAAGTTGATATTTATATAAGATCAAAATATATTTTGTGACCAAGTTGTAAAATATTATTTTGTTAATTATGAGAAAACAGTTGATTTTATAAAGCATAAATTGAGTTGTGTCTAGTTAACTTTTGTTTTAATAAGTTTACAACCTAATAAATCAAGAAACTGTCATAGGGAATCCAAATATTCAATTAAGACATTAGAAAGACGTTGTTGAGGAGCGTCTGGGTGGCTCAGTTGATTAAGCATCTAACTTCAGCTCAGATCATGATCTCGCGGTCTGTGACTTTGAGCCCCACCTCAGGCTCTGTGCTGACAGCTCAGAGCCTGGAGCCTGCTTCAGATTCTGTGTCTCTGTCCCTCTCTGCCTCTCCCCAGCTCATGCACTCACTCTCTCTCTCTCTCTCTCTCTCTCTCTCTCAAAAGTAAATAAACACTAAAAAAATTTGTTTTTAATAAAAACTAAATAAAAAAAAGAAAGGCTTATTGTTGTATATTAATGAACACAGTGGAGGACTGTTAAACAGACCATTACTTAAGTGTATGGATTCATATATTTTGATGACCATACCTGAAAAAAATTATTTGATTATTTGATGTTATACTATAGTAAAATAAAGTCTCTTTGGGTAGAGTGAAAAAGTCTATTCTTTCCAGTACTTTTGTTCAAAATTTTAATATTCCACTCAAATAAATATGTAGAAGTCTTTTTATGAATATATATCAGAAATACAATCTCATAATCTTCATCAAAAATAATCTTTGATCAAATTTAATTTCTGATCCAACAATTATTTTGAAATTAAATATGACGTGAAGTATATTATTCTTGTGTTGATGTCAACATTTGGAATAATGGGAAACTTAACCAGTACTGCCCATATAGTCAGCTCTAAACATAAGTCATGATGTAGGGGATTCTCCAATCTTTCTGAGATGTGTGGTTATCTAATTTAATAATTTATAGAGATATATTTGTCATAGAATTCCTGTATGTACCATAACAGGCAGCATAGCATAGCTGTAAATAAGAAAGGGCATGAAATTATAGAGATTTATTTTATTTTATTTTATTTTATAATTGAATTTTTAAATTTTTTATTGAAATCTATTTGACATATAACATTGTATAAATTTAAAGTGTACATGTTAATTTGTTACATTTATATATTGTAATATGATTGCCTTTGTAGCAATAATTGGCATCTCTCACATTACATAATTATCCTCTTAGAAGAAAGAATTTATTTAAAAAAATTTTTTAATGTTTATTTTTGAGAGAGCGAGTGAGAGAGAGACAGACAGAGAGACAGAGTATGAGTGGGGGAGGGGCAGAGAGAGAGGGAGACACAGAATTCAAAGCAGGCTCCAGGCTCTGAGCTGTCAGCACAGAGCTCCACACGGGGGCTCGAACTCACAGATGGTAAAATCACGACCTGAGCCAAAGTCGGATGCTTAACCAACCAAGCCACCCAGGCATCCCAAAAAAGATTTTAGATGGAAGACAGGAAGGCACCACTAACAAGGTTTCACCAATAGTGTTGTTTGCCTTCTTCTGGTAATTTGACTACCATTATTTAAAAGACATTAGCTAAGATTTCATTCATTTGGACTGGGCAGTTGCTAGAATCAAACAATGTTTGCAAATACCTGTATCTCACAAATGTTTATAATATATATGTTCACAACAGAATAATTTTGATGTAGTTTTTACAATATAGGATTCACAATAATTTATAATTCATATATCTGACAAAAGATTTATATCCAGAATATATAAAGAGCTGTTCCATTTCAATAAAAAGCAACAAATTATCCAAAAATGAACCTAGTGTTTGAAAACACATTTAACAAAAGAACACATAGAATAGGATATAAGCATATCAGTTTATGTTCAACATCATTAGTAATGAGGGAATTTCACATTAAAACTTCAATGAATGACTAAAATCAAACTCATCAGAAAGATTTAGTTAAAAAAACAATACCAAATATCAATTTAATTAAAAAAAACTGACAATATATTAAATGTTGATGAGGAGCAAGTAGAAATTTCGTGCATTTATGTTAAAAATGTAAAATGATATAACTGTTTTGGAAGTTGGATAGTTCTTCATATAGTTAAACATATTCATACCATATGACCCAGTCATTCTACTACTAGATTTGTAACCAAGAGAAATTAAAACCTATGAACAATCTTGTGTAGGACTGTCCATAACACATGTATCTATCATGGCCCAAAACTGGAAACAACCCTGATGAACAGCAACAAGTGAATGGATGATTACAGTATGAGATTCATATAATGGGATACTATTCAGTGATAAAAAGAACAAATTGCCAATACACATAACAAAATGGAACAATGTCAAAAACATTACCCCCGAGCAAAGTAAGCCAGACACAAAAGAGTAGCTACTGTGTTCTTTCATTTACGTGAAACTAGAGAAGAAAGATTTAAAGTATCAGTAATCAGATTACTAGTTGCTCAGGCCTAGGAGTTGGAGTGTTGACTGAAAGATGACACAAGTGAACATTGTGGGGTGATGAAAATGTTTTCTGTCTTTCTTGTGGTTGTAGTTATGTGCGGTATAAATTTGTCAAAACTCATTGAAATGCATCTAAAATGTATTTTATGCTATGTAAAATATAGACAAAGTTGATATAAAACACCTTTTATAATAGCATCAAAACCATAAAATACTTAGGGAGAAATTTAACACAAGATGTACAAGACTCCTACACTGAACACTTAAAACATTGTTGAAAGAAACTTAATGAAGAGCAAAATGGGAAAAACACCATGTTAATGTTCTAGAAGGCTCAGTATTGTTAAGGTTTATACATTTTTTTCAAACTGATCTACAGATTCAATATAATCCAAAACAAGAACTAACATGATTTTTGGTAGAAATTGACAAGCTGGTGTTAAAATTCAAATGGGAATGCAGAAACCTTGGAATAACCACTCCATGCAATCGTTAACAAAGAACAATGTTGGATAACTTGTACTACCTGTTTTCAAGATGTACTATACAGCTATAATAATTGAGAAAGTGTGATAATGGCCAAAAAGAAATAGAACAATGAAAATAACTTGAATTCACAAATAGACCCATGTGTAATACAGTTCTCTGATTTTTTTACAGTGAACTAATTAATAAGGAAAAGAATAGTCCTGCATTCAGTTCAAAAAATGATGTTGAAACAACCAGATATTCATATGGGGGTAAAATGAATCTTGATTTTTCTTTCTCACATCATATATACATTTTAATTTGTAAAATCATACATGTAAAGCTAAAAGCTAAAACTAAATCTATAAAGCTTCTACCAGAAAACACAGGAGAATATCTTAGAGATTTTGTATAAGGCAAACCTCTTTTTTGTTTCTTTACATAAGATGAAGAACTAAGCATAAAATAAATAATTGATTAATTAGACTTTATCAGAGTTAAAAATCTCTGCTCATCAAAAGTCACTATTTAGAAAATGAATAGGAAAGCCATATGAGAGAAGATTTTGCTATAAATATATCTGACCTTGAACTTGTACTCCTAAGATAAGGGACTTTTTCAACTCAGCAATATAAAAGAAATGATCCAATTTAAAAATGGGCAAAATCCATGAACACATATATCACATGAATGATGAACCTGCACATGAAAACTATTCAACATTTGTTATCAGGTAAAATGCAAATTAAAATCACAATGAGATACCTTTATACAGCTACTAGAGTGTCTAAAACTTGAAAAAACAGGTAACACCAAATGTCAGCATGGATGTGGAATAACCCAAAGTTCTGGTGAGTTCCAGGAGTGTAAAATGCTTTAACCATCTTGGAAAACTTTGTCAAGTTCTTATCAAGTTAAACATACATTAACCTTGCAATGTAGCAATTCCTCTCCTAGGTATCTGCCCAAGATAAATGAAAACCTGTGCCCGAAAAATATCTTGTCCAAGAATGTCCTTAGCAGCCTTAATCATAGCCAAACTGAAAACAATTCAGTATTCATCAACAGGAGAATAATGTAGTCTTGAAATGTAATACAACTCATCAGTATATAAAGGAAGAAACTATTAAGTGCAGCCACAGGATGTCTCTCACAGACAACATGCTGGGTAAAAGAAACTACACAAAAACCATATAATATATAATTGCATTTATGAATTTCAGTAACAGATCAAACTAATCTGTGATGATAGAAATCAGAAAACTGGTTCTCTTAGAAGCAAAACTGTGGGTTTGGAAAAGAACACAGGCAGCTTTGGAGGTAAAGTAATATTCCAGCTCTTAATTGGGATGTAGTTAGATGAATGCATCTATTTATCAGAATTCATAAAGCCATACTTTTAATGTCTATATAATTTCATTGTCACTTATACACTTCTTTTAAAAATAAGGCAGTGCTTAAGCACTGTTCCTTTGGATTCAGTTCCTTTGGATTAGGCAATTGCTGGAGACTAACAATAGCATGGAATTTATATGTGAAATATCAGCCATAAGGGGAGCTGGAGCGGCCACACTACTGGTAATGATGTTGTAACAAAGGAACACTATAGAACTGCTTCAGAGTTGCCGCGTGGCTCAGGACAGCCAGGAAACAGCACCAGCAGGCAGGGCACCCTGATGTGCAGTAATCAGAGGCGAGATGGTTCATTTCTAACATGGAGCTGAAAAGTAACCCTCAATAAATTTTTGCTGAATTGAAATAACTTGTTAACTGACTATGAAGAGCAGTAAAGCTCTTCAGTGAAGACTTTAGAAAAGCTACCGTATACATGAAATGAACATTTGTGGTAAGAAGACACATAAAACTTTTCAGCCTTCAACTAATTTATAGTTAGTAATAATTACATTGAAATAGTGTTGATTTTTGTTATATAAACAAATATTCATTTGTTCTTCCACAATAAATGTTAATAGAGGTACATAAAATCATGCATTGAATCATTAAGATCATTGTTACAACATGGCTTAGGTGAGGGCAGAAATAGTACTCTGTATTTTGCTTGGGATTATTTTAATTCTGTTTACCAACTTCTGAAAGTGTATAAATCTTTTAGAGTGCCCATATTTCATTACTTTACAATATTTTTGTATCTAGATTCCGTTTCCTTTTTAAGTTTATTTATTTTGAGAGGGAGAGAATATCCCAAGAAGGCTCTGCTCCAGCAGCTCAGAACTGGATACTGGGCTGGAACAGGACTCAGATAGTTAACAGACTGAGCCACCCAGATGCCCCATATATTCCATCTCTGTTTTTATAACTGGAATAAAAGTCACTGGAGCTAAGACTTAGTGAGGGACAAAAATTATTTCTGATGCCTGAGGTCTGTTTATTATTACCTCCCTATCCAATCTCTTAATTTTCCTATTATTTGCCTTTTTTTCCTTACTCTTTTATTTAGGTTTATTTATTTATTTTTGAGAGAGAGATTGTGTGGGGGAGGAGCAGAGAGAGAGAGAGAGAGAGAGAGAGAGAGAGAGAATCCCAAGCAGGCTCTACACCATCAGCACAGAGCCCTATGTGGGGCTCGAACCATTGAACTGTGAGATCATGACCTGATCCGAAATCAAGAGCTGGACACAGGGCACCTGGATGGCTCAGTCAGTTGCGCATCCAACCTTCAGCTCAAATCATGACCTCATGGTTCATGAATTCAAGCACCACATCAGGATCTCCACTCTCAATGCAGAACCTGCTTAGGATCTTCTGTCCTCCCCTCTCTCTGTCCCTCCCCTGCTCATACTTTCTTCTTATGAAAAATAAACTCTTAAAAATTAAACAAACAAACAAAAAAAAAGAGTTGGACGCTTAGCCGACTGAGCCACCCAGGCGCCTCACTTCCTCTACTCTTTTAAAGCTGATTTCTAAAACTGATTTCTCTTAGTTCTCATTTCATATATGAAGCATTAATAAGTTCCCGAGACACACGCTATTGATTCAATTTCTTCCTCCCAACAATACGGATAATCTCAGGTACATAGTGATGATTTTAAATGTACACTGTTGATGAAAGAATCTAGCTAAATTGCACTTGTATGCTATAATCTCACTGGAGCAGAGGGGGGCATGGGGACTGTGCTGAACTAACAAACTTTGTAAAACAGTGCTTTGACTAGAAACTGAAGATAAAAGGACTAAAATAAAAGGAACTTTATATTTACAAATAAGCTATCTGGCAAAGTTGTTTCCCATGTGAGTAAGGGTTTCACCATTGTAATACCATTATACATTCATATAAAGGAATTGAACAATTAAGTATACAGATGGCAGAGTGTGGGAGCCAGGTTTTCAACGTTGGAGTGGCAAATTACAGATTGGCAAAGAGAATAGTGTAGAATGACCCATGTAATAATAGGATTAGATTTGGAAAGAGTGTGAATTCATGTTTATCTTAATATAGATTTAGATGCTTACATATAGAAACATATATAGATATGTCTATACATAAAGTTTCTCTGTTAACTGAGAGGGTCTAGAAGTGACAGTACATAGTAGCAATGAACATACCTACCATCCAGATCTTGGCTGCTAACATTATTCTCCAATAAAAAGGATCAGGATTCCTTGTAAAAAGATGGACTCTAGGAATGGAGCAGGAAATATATGAACCTTGAGCCTCTTCTCGTGCCAGAAAATAATTAATTCCTATCATCATCATCATTATCCTCTAAAGAGTATAATGAGGGGCATGTCAAAGGGACACAGGAATCAACTGAAATAGCTCTCAGTGGCCAAAGCTAGAAAAATTTGGACAAAATGAATAAAGCAATATTGGATTATAACCCAAAGTGTAAAAGAAATATCCATGAGTCCATGCTTATATGAATAGATGATTAAATATATAAATAAATGATTGAATAAATAAATAGGGGGAGGGGAGAGGCAAATCCAAATAATTTGTATAGATACTCTGCCCTCAAGAAGAAGAAGCCTAACTCCCTAATCTTCAAGTGTGGACTGCACATAGAGACTTTCCTACAAAGAGAACAGTAGGGAAAGGGGGGGAAAGAGTAACTTTACAGAGAAGAAAGATGACAAACACTCTTCAGCCAGATGATCAAGGTTAACATCAATAGTGCTGAATCATGTTGATAGTATGTACCCTTGTTATGATGTGATGAAAATGAGATTTCACCACTGTGGTCTTCCTCCCAAGAAAACATAACCTCAGTCTAATTTGATGCAAAGTGGACAAATCCCAAATAAGATGTGTTCTTACAGTATACCTGCCCAGTACTCAAAACTGCCTAGGTCATCAAAAAAAGGAAAGTCTGAGAAACTGTCAAAGACAAGATGAGCTAAGAACACACGACAACTAATATAATATATCCTGGATGGGATCCTGGAACTTACAAAGAATATTAGGTCAAAAAGGAAATCTAAATAAAGTATGGACTTCAATAATAGTGTGCCAACATCCATTCATTCATTGCAACAAATGCAACTTACTAATGTAAGACAATAAGGGAGGAAAATGGGTGTGGAGTATAGTGAGTATATCTGTACTATCTTTGTAGTTTTTCTACAAATCTAAAACTGCCTTAACATAAGCTTATTTCAGAACAAAATACAGGGAGAGCTGCTTCAGTGAGAGCTACGTCAAACGCTTGTCATTTTTCAATGTTCCTCTTTTGGTTTCGCAGTGGGTTGGTTTGTTTGCTTGCTTATTGATTGGTTTGGGCCAGCTGTGGTTCAGTGGTAATTGCTCAGGATCAGGTTTTGTGTCTAATATGCAACTTATGTGCTTTTCTCAATTGCTGAAACAGCCTTTAAGCAGAGGTTTAATTCAAAGTCCATGAGTAGTATAGGTTTTCAGTGTCCCAACTGAAAGAATTCAGCTCATGCATAAGCACATTAAATGTTCCCTGGCATTTTATTAATGATCACTGCATGTCTAGTGTTTGTGGAGTAAAAAAGTGTATGTATGTATGTATATGTAAGGAGTGTATGCATGTATGTATGTATGTATGTATATGTAAGGAGTAAATTCATTTTAGGTACTGAAGGAGTTGTGCAGCTCAAGAGTGCACAAGGGATTAGACCATATTAACCTATTTCATATTGAAAGAGACCTTGCACTTGGGGAAATTCTTCCCTGTGGCCAGGTCCCCTCTGGGGAGGCTCTGCCTGCTATGCTTGCTGAGAAAACGGGTGTCATGGTTTGTGGTAGCAGGAGAACCAGGAGGAGAGGTAGCCATGAGAACTTCACGCCTACTCAGGATGCAACTCACGTTTGTTGCCAACCAAATTCTTTATATGAAAATGAGTGGTGTGAATTCACATACCTGCTCAGTCCTTACATTAGTAGGTAAAGTTTCTCTGAATCTCTACTTTTCATCCAAATCTCCATGAAACCAAAATTATTTATTTAGAATAAACAGAGCCTTTTAACCCTGCCTGCATATTGGAATCCTCTCTGGAGCTTCTAAAAGTGCCAGTGACTGGGCCCACCCAAGGCTAATCAGAATCTGTAGGGGTAAGGTGTTGGTGGTACAAGAGTCAGGAGTTCTGGAAATCCTCCAGGGATTCTAATGTGCATGCAGGATTGAGAGCAATTGGGGTAGATCAAGCTTTAAACCCCTATGAACCTTAACCTTCCAGAAGTGAAGCTGCTTGTATGGGAGATGCGTATAGAATTTCCCCTGGTCCTAATTTTAAGCTTTTGCAACTTTCAATTTAAAAAGAAAAAAAAAGGGGGGCGCCTGGGTGGCTCAGTCGGTTGAGCATCCGACTTCAGCTCAGGTCACGATCTCGCGGTCCGTGAGTTCGAGCCCCGCGTCGGACTCTGGGCTGATGGCTCGGAGCCTGGAGCCTGCTTCCGATTCTGTGTCTCCCTCTCTCTCTGTCCCTCCCCCATTCATGCTCTGTCTCTCTCTGTCTCAAAAATAAAAATAAAACGTTAAAAAAAATTTTTTAAATAAAAAAAAGAAAAAGAAAAAAAATGGAAAAGAAGCAAAAACCACAAATACAAATGAAAACTAGAGAAAATGCTCTGGGGACATTCTCACATCTAGGGAAGAATGACTTTAAAAATGCTTATATTTAAAATTCTCTGTCTCTTTCTTTTGTTTGCGTTTCTTGATATAATTAGGCAGAGGCATATTTCTGACTTCTAAAGAGTAAAAAATCAATCATGACTAGAGCTACGGAGCCAGAAGAGAATGTGAGGAAGTAAAAGGGACAGCATGCCTCTTCTTTAGATCAGACAGACCAGAGCATACCCCTCAGGCATTCTATGTATCTCCCGGGAAGTCCCACATCCTTGACATCACTTTGTTTCTAAATGTAAGAATTACACATCAATTAGGAACCTAAAAAAAAAAAGCCTCAAGTACAGGGTGCCAGGAACCACTAAGCAGTACTGAGGTTATTCGATCTAAGTAGTAATGAAACAAACTCTCCAGGACAATTAGCATTCAAGCAGGAAAAGAGGTGATTTATGATGATGTTCAACTTTAAGCAGTTAAAAATAAAAATTTTTATATATTTTTATAAACCTTCGCCAGTGTGACAGTTTGATTCTACACATTTTATTTCACTGTTTTAATCCAGAGAGGACTTGTTTCTGTTGTTTCTGTGATCTTAGAGAAATGAGTATCCTTGAATAAACAATGAATAAAGGCATTACATGAACCTGTATTCTTAAAAACTGCTTACAGATGAGAACAAAGCTTGTAGATATATGTACATGTTAGTATACAAACTGCTTTTTAAATTTTGTTTAATGTTTATTCATTTATGAGAGACAGAGCATGAATGGGGGAGGGGCAGAGAGAAGAGGGAGACATAGAATCCAAAGCGGGCTCCAGGCTCTGAGCTGTCAGCACAGAGCCCGACGTGGGGCTCAAACTCACATACCATGAAATCATGACCTGAGCTGAAGTCGGATGCTTAACTGACTGAGCCACCCAGGCGCCCCCTGCTTTTTAAGACAAATAGAATTTGGTTATCACAACCCACATCTGCCTTTAAGCAGAGGTTTGATTCGAAGTCCACAAATGGTAGTTTTTCAGTATCCAAACTGAAAGAATTCTGATTGTGGATTAGCATATTACAATTTGAAATGTGTTAGCTTAATAATGTTCAAAACTCACTAAATTGGGCTGGACATCGCTAACAGTTTGTCAAACTAGTGAATCTTCTAGCACTGTGAAAGATTCACTGATTCTTTAAATGCCGCCTAAGAGAGTGTGTTTGGCCAAGAAGAGAACCACTAATTATCTGTAAATGCACAATGATCTTTAAACTTTCAAAGTAAATGCTTCTCAGGGGGACACTTGCCCTTCTAACTCCAGATGCTCTAAAAAACTACCACAAATTGTGAGTAGTCAGGTGACTCCTGAGAAATACGATAAATTTGGATTCATATCAGTTTAGGATAAATCTCAGTGGGAATATCTCTTCTCTCATAGATGCCAATTATATTTAATCAGTTATAAAATATCTAGAAAAATAAGATACTTTTTCTCTCTCCTTGGTAAGTTACACTGTGAATTTTTTTCTGCCCCGAAATATACCGTACACCTTGCCCACCATCCACCCAGTGACTAGTAACGCTCAATAAATATTTTATGAATTAGTCAATAATTACAAAAATGAATATATTGCTATCCGGATCTTAAATAATCTTAACCCAAACTCAGCAGTTGAACATTAAACAGGTATAAAATACCTACTGAATACCAGGCACCGTCCTGGGTTCTAGGGATACAGAGTTGAATAAAGTTCTTTAACACATTTCGGAAAAGAAACTGTGTGTCCTAAGATATTCACAATATTTCACAATGACTAATAGCTGATGGCAAGTGAATGTTTCATATGCCTAATTTCAGTCGAAGCCCAATTTATTTCTGCCTACCTCAGAAAAGTACAATTGAGAAAATATTAGAACCGCTTCTGAGCAGTCCATTGCCAGTGTCAGCAGAATGTGCTGCTTAAGGGTAAACCTCTGAGGTTAGATTCTGACTCCTTTGCTAACTGTGGTTTTGATCAATGTCTTAATATTTTGAAACTGTAATTTCCTAATCTGTAAAGTGGGGAAATAATGTCATTGTGACAATGAAATGGGATCATCTATATCTGGAACAAATGAAACACTTAGTAAAAGCTACTGCTGCTGTATTCAGTAGTCGAGCTAGGTTTTCAAAACAGGAAGACTCCAGGGTGGCGATTTGTTTGCAGGTAGATGAAATCATTTTGAGGTTGTGTTTATAGAGCAATTTACATGAGATCGAGAAAATGTCTTTAAACATGTCAGAATGAGGGAGAAAACTGATGGAGCTTAATGGGTGTCTAAAGCTCCACCAGGCTCTTGGCTGCTGTCACCATTATTATTTATTACTTTATGTTACCACTTCATGAGGAGTGAGGAAAGAAACGTCATGCTAAATGCTGATAGTAGCCAAAAACTTTCCATTTTTTTAGTGTAGTGGAAAGAGAAGTGATGATGAACATAAAAACAACCTTCTCATACTCATGACTGATTTAAATGAGAATTCTACGGAATATGAGAAGCCTCAGTAGGAAATCCCCCTGCCAGCACTCACTCACTCACCCATTCGCCTATTCACTCACCCGTTTGTTCATTCATAAATAAAAGAGCAGTACTAGTAATGTCTGTGAGGAGCAATGAGAAGCACACATTTCTGTCTCACACTGGTGCTATTATAATGACCAAATTAAAACCTAACTTATGAAAAAAACCACACAGCTTTCTTTAAACTTCCTGCTGGCACAGGAAGGAAGGGCAGGTTGCTGAGTATGTTGTTTCCCGAAAAAGAGAAAAGGAGGATAAGTCTGTGACAGTGAACGGGTAATTCCATCAAAGACTTGGTGTGATCACAAGCAGTGGGGAGAGGTAGCAGGATAGAATTTTAAATTAAACTTAAGTTGATTTTCTTGAACAGTTTTAGAACGCTGTCCGTAATTAAATAGAAATGATGGAGAGGATGGGAAGGGCAAAAACTAACAGAAACTACAAATGGCAATTTATAATTATGAACTAACTGCGTTGCAGGGTCAGACGTGGCCCATGTAAGTGTCTCTTGGCATTAGCATAGGAATGTCTCTTGAAGTCACATTGCTGCAACAAAACTCTTTTCACTCTATAGTTGTAGAATTATTATTATACACACACACACACACACACACACACACACACATTTATTTAATTATAACCTGCCAACATGGCCTTGTCATTCATTTCTGAGTCCTATCACTCAGGCAATAAATTGTGAAGAATTGCCAGCTTAGCCACCACCACCAACCACTAGAGTTCCCTGAGTTTCCCAGACATTCTAAACTCTGTACCCTTCTGGGGACACATTTGCACTGTGGGGTCCTCACTTTGAAATGACAAGCTCTGAACACAAATGGAGCAGCCTTTGTAAACCGCTACCTTCTCCTGCGATGATTTTTCCCTATTGTCTGTGCATCTTGTTAGTGCCATGCTTGAATCCACACCATTAGAGCCGTAACACAGCTGCTGTCATTCTCAGTTATGTAGGGCTCTGGCAAAGACAGAGCAACTCTGAAAAAAAGCCTCTTGCCCCCCATTTTATCACCCAGAGTCAGAAACTTAAATACATAACAACCAATTATTTGAAGTCTTCCCAAGGCTCATAGGATAGGGCCAATTACCCTTCCAAACTCAGAAAAAGAGCTGAAATAAGGAGGATAGGACAGGTCAGGACTGATCAAAACTAACATTCAGACAGGAAGGACCTATTAGGATGACGGCTGGAAGGGAATGCAAGACACCAGAGAAGCAGGTGTTTTTGATTATTTTTTCTTTTTAATTTGAGAGAATATTACAAGTAAAAATTCCATTAATATCCACAGTTCAGTGAGTTTTTGTTATAATTTTAAACATATGTCTTTTTTTATCACTTCAGGCAACAAAGCAAAGATTATGCCTAATGTGTGCAATGAATTAAATTGTGAAGAGAATGTATTTAAATTAGCAAGGAAAAGATGAAAATCTCTTTCATGGATTTAACTACATTTTGATTTATATAAGACTTTTTAGCTAATTTGGAGGCTAGTTTCTTTTATGAGATGGGTTTTTTTTTAATGTATTTTATTTTATTTGTTTTGAGAGAGAGAGAGAGAGAGAGACAGAATTGAGTGGGGGAGGGGCAGAGAGAGAGGGAGACACAGAATCTGAAACAGGCTTCAGACTTCAAGCTGTCAGCACAGAGCCCAACTCGGGGCTTGAACTCAGGGACCATGAGATCATGACTTGAGCCCAAGTCAGACACTTAACTGACTGAGCCACCCAGGCGCCCTGAGATGGGTTTTGAGATTAAAGACAATTTGAATGTTTAAATATGGGTAAGGAAAGATTTGACAGTGGGTAAATGTACTCTAAACATTAGCTGTCAAACATGGCTGCATTTTGGAATCAGTGGGGAGCTTTAAAAATTCGTTTATGCCTGTATAAGACTGAAAACACTGCCAATTAAATTATCACTCTTCATAAATTGTATGATGCACCCCTAATATGACAGATAATAGTGAGGTCTTCAACTGATAATAATTGTAATGTTGGCTTTGGAGGTTAACAGCCCTGGGAAATAATCTAATCAAATTTTCCCTAGCTTTGGGAAAATGGTACAGGAATAGTGAATATAAAGCCAAAATAACCATGAAGAAGTTTACTTTTTTCTCTGTGAGGGTTTAAAGGAAAATACTGATATTAAACTTTCTCAGAAACTTTCTTTGCAGATCTCAGTGTGCCCATATGGCTTTGTTAGCCAATTAATAACAAAGTAGGCACAATTATTTTTATTTTTTTAATGTTTATTTATTTATTTTGAGAGAGAGAGACAGAATCTCAAGCAGGCTCTGCACTGACAATGCAGGAGCCCAACATGGGGCTCGATCCCAGGAACCATGAGATCATGAACTGAGCTGAATTCAAGAGTGCAACAAGGCTCAATGGACTGAGCTACCCAGGTGCCCCTGGGGAGGATTATTGTTAAACCAAGCCATGAGTATTGTCATATTTATCTGAAAAGAAAGGTCTCGCAGAAAAGGAGTGGATTCCTGGACATAATTATGAGTCTTTTAAAAAGGCAGATGGGAGAATGGATGTTGGGTAGGAAAAACAGTGTCCACTACAAGGAATGATCATGGCACCAGGATTTGTATTAATTAAAAATTGCAAACAACTTATACACTCATGAAAGGAGGTTTCGAAAAGTATCTTATATCTTATATATAGATATACATATAATGTCTATAATAACATGACTATTAGATGCTAAATAAAAAACAACATTGTTTTTATATGTATATGTATATGTATATTGTTTGTATGTTTTTATATAAAGCGTGTCTATGCATGTGTATGATATCTACATATACACATATGCAAAGAGAAATACATTGATATTTAGGGATTCAATAAATGATATTTTTAAAATATAAGTAAGAATAATGGACATACCTTAGGGTGAAAAAGCTCCTAGTAATTCATGTGTTAAAATATACATTGGATAATTAATCTTAGTTGTACATTTAATGTTGAAAAACTAAAATGTTGTGGTAATTTAATTATAAAAGCTATTAATTTGTATGAAAATGATTAGTACTAAAATAGCTAAATAGAGAAATAGAGAGCTAGTATGAATGATTATTTATTATGATGCTTATTCGTGATTTTGGAGATTTCCTTCTTTATAATCAAAATCTTCTATTGAATTAAACAACTAGATGTTAAATACAGCTTCTAAGAGTTATATGTTTAGTAATACAACATTTATGGAAACGTAACATTTCAACAAAATAGAATTATGATATCAAATACCTATTTTGGGGAATTATATTACTATTAAATAATTTAAACAGATTTATTGACTTGAAAGGGATATTATGCTCTTTCTAAAGTTATCTTGTAAAGATGCTTCTGTGACATTCATATTAGAATGTCACAGCAAGTATTAGAAAAAAATGAGATTATTCCCACGCCTATGAAAATATTTCACTTCTAACATTGGTAAAACTGAGCCTCTGTTTAGCTATATACATTGATATATAAGGACTACAGGATTACTCTTGCACAGAATAGTGCCAAGACTTTATTGTTCCAGCATTACAATTTTAAATTTGAAATGTGTATAACTAAAAATTTTAGTAATACAGTTAGAATAATTATTTTAAGTAAAATATCAGATTTATCCTCATATTTTAGAAGTTCATTCACTAAATAGTGATGATATTTTACTTTGCTCTTGGTTTTAGCTAAATATTTATGCTAATATTTGACCATCTCACATCGGATCAAATGGTTCTTAGAGGGACCTCTCTATTAAGTGTGTAGTCTGTGTATGTATGCATGTACAAAAATGTATATATTTATTTACAAATGTGTATATGTACGTATATCTTTGCATATGGTGTGTGCTTATGTGTACACATATGTATGTGAAATACAGATATATATTATAGAGTGGGGGAGAGGGAGGTGAGCAAGAGAGAAAAGAAATTCTGGAAAGATTTGTAAATTTTTAATGGTAAATATCTCTGTGAAGTGTCATCAATAGAACTTTTATTTCCAGCACACATATTTCTATTTGGAGTGTTTTATTTTTAACATTCATTACATCTCTGATGAGGTAACTTCAGTGAAGGGAAAGCACAGCCGACTTTGGTTTTAGAAGGTAAATGCTAACTTCTCAGGGAGCTTATTAGAGTATGTTCACACTGGAGCAATCATCTCAATTAAGACTGAGAGTAAGGTTAAATCCCATTAAGGCAATTATTCAGTTAATTACTCTGGTGTGAACATAGCCTTAGTTTAAGAGATGTAGAACATGAGCCTGTATCTAAAGGGGAAGAAGATCAGGGCCATCTCCCCAGCAAACCAATTTAGAAGATTTAAGTGAGCTGTTCCATAAGCCAAGAGGAATCACTTTTTGAGAAATTAGCGTTTAAAAAGAGAGTACACTTAATTAGTACTGGACACAAACCCCAGACACACACTTATCACCAGAGAGAAATGTCAAAAGTGTAATATTTTTACAGTAGGATGACCATTGGGCAGTTCAGCATCCTTAAGCACAAATTCTTTGCTACATCATTCATTCATTTACTCCTTTATTCACTATGTAAATATTTATTGAGTGTCTAATGATGCACATTAAAAATTTGTCTTCTATTTTAATGTTCAGGGAAGGCATGAGGGAAGAATCAGAGAAGCCAAGAAATGGAATGAGTTATTTCCTACAGCCATGTGTTCTGTTAGGATCTAAAATGCAACTTGGAGTCATGGATTCACAACCCATCTTGAGTAATGACCAACAATCTCTTCCTTTATTCCAAGGACTTTTATTTTGCTGTGTTTGTATCATCTTAGCTATTAAATAGCATCTTTATGATGCCCAGCTCTCGTCCTTTATAATGCAAAACCAAGCCACTACTCAATCATGATGCAAAAATCCAGATATTTGTTCTTATTTAGCACAGGTAGGATTATAAACGAAGCTTTAGGGATATTTGCTTTGCTTCTATAGTGACATCAAACCCCAAAACAAATCAAATATACTATTTTTGCATTCTTTTTCCACCTTCCCTTCCCCAGCCTCCTTAGTCTGGCATTGGATTTTTAAGGATAAGCAGATGAAGACTTTTTTTTATCTTGCATTTTCTGCATCACTGAAAAGTCCATGGGATGAAATGGATCTGTTTCCCAAAAGGGGAAAATCAGAACACTTTGTTTTCCTGCACTTGGGAACTTGCTCAAGGGTGAAGCTCTTATTGACTGTGTGTCTACCATTTGAAAAGAGATTCTGGGCTTATTATAGCTTCTTGGGATACAGAACAGGGAAAGAAATGTGCTATCTGTTAAACTAAACTACATGAGTGATTCATTTTTTTAGCCACTATAATAATTGTTCTTATAGATTGAAATTAATTTTTTTCAAACGTACATAATACAATTTATAAGAATATAGGTTTTTAATAGCATTAATGAATTTTTTTAAATTTTATTGTTTTTAGCTAGAAAGTACTACTACACTGAAGTTTTGTCATTATATTATTTTCTTAAGAACCAAAAGCTGTTTAAGTCTTTCCTGGGATTTTGAATAAAGAAAATTACTAATAAATCAACAGGTTCTGTATTGATCTACTTAATTCCATGCCTCTGAATCCTGTGGAATATTTAATGTCTCCCAGAATTTTGGTCCTGCCCCAAATGCTGGAAGCAATCCTGTTCCTAGACAGGAAGAATAGTAAGACCGTTTCATCGGTAATCCAGATCAGAATTGCTTTTCATACTCTGATGTTTTAACGTCTTTCTTGTAAATGGTCTCCTGCCTCATTCACCTGTGTCACAGTTATTTAAACCTCATTTCCAATAATACTCTTGTCTTCCTTATCTCCTTTTATCTAGTAGGTTAGAACATCATATATACTATTAGTTCATGTAATTTTGATTATGTGTGATTTTACAAAGGAACCTAGGGGCACCTGGGTGGCTCAGTTGGTTAAGCAGCCCACTCTTGATTTTGGTCCAAGTCACAATCTTGTAGTTTGCTGGATCAGGCCCTATGTTGGGCTGTGTACTGAAAGCATGGAGCTTGCTTGGGATTCTCCTTCTCCCTCTCTCTCTCTGTCCCTCCCTGACTCATGTGCAGATACTCTCTCTCTCTCTCTCTCTCTCTCTCTCTCTCTCTCTCTCTCTCTCTCTTAAAATAAACTTTAGGGGCTCCTGGGTGGCTCAGTGGATTAAGCCTCCGACTTCAGGTCATGATCTCACAGCCCGTGAGTTTGAGCCCCGCAACGGGCTCTGTGCTGATAGCTCGGAGCCTGGAGCCTGCTTTGGATTCTGTGTCTCCCTCTCTCTCTGCCCCTAACCCACTCGCATTCTGTCAGCATCTCTCTCAAAAATAAATAAACATTAAAAAAAATTTTTTTTAACTTTAAAAAAGAGAGCCTAATTTTTTTATGTACTTTTCATGTATATACTACATATGATGGGTGTGCTGTATATTATTCTACATGTTATGTATTTATAGATAAAGATTAATATACAGGGTTATATAAGCCAGATCATGTTCATTATATTTTATGGGCCATATAAATTATTGTCAAACTCAATGTTGACTAATTGAATTCACCTTGTGTGTTGAATTTAGAGCCTAATTTCTAACATACATCTACTGTATTAAGTTTCTATTGTTGTTATAATTAATTACCACAAAGTTAAATAGCTTAAAAACAAGATGAATTTTCTGTCATATCATTCTGTAGGTCAAAAGCATGGCAAGGGCCTCATCAGGCTAAAATAAAAGTGTTTTCAGGGCTGTATTCCTATCAGTATGTTGTGGGTGAGGTCCATTTCCTTGCCTTTTCCTGCTTCTAGAGGTTACCTACCTTCTTTGGCTCACAGCCTCTTTATATCTTCAAAGTGAGCAATGACAGCTCAAGTCTTTCTCACATTGCATCCCTCTGGCTTTCTTTGCCATAGCCCTCTTCTACTTTTAAGGAGCATTGCAATTACATTGGGCCCACCCACATAATGAATGATCAACTCCTTATCTCAAGGTCCGTACCTTTAATTATGTCTGCAAAGTCCCTTTTGCCATCTAATAATGGCATCTAAGGTAACATATTCACAGGTTCTGGGAATTACAACATGGATCCTTTCCCACCAGCCTGAACTGGCCTGAAGTTTGCTGCTCAGAATTCGTTAGATCACTGGTGCTGCCCCAGAGGTGTAACAGGACTTGACATGTCCAGCATGGTAACAAATCTCCACTATACCTTCAGTTAGTCTCTTGGAAACTTCTATAATATGTATTTTATCCAATACATTTCCCCATTATCATAGTGGTTACTCCAAACCTTCTCCATCAAGCTCAAGCCTCTATTTCATGTCACGTCTGTCATGGTCATAGCAATATGCCCCAATTCCTTTGCAAGGTAGGACTTGTAGCCCAGGTGCTGGGAGGGAGTGTGGTCAGCAAACAACATTTAGTTGTCAGAGCCCTAGTACCACTGCCTGTCCTAGTAGGATTGCTCCCTCTTGGGGTGGCCCTTATGTAGATGACTGATTGATATGAAGGGTATAAAGGTGTGCTTATCTCTGTCTAACTCAGAGCAAACCTGAAAGTCTGCTCTATTTCCAGAGCTCCCTATGGGATAGGCCAAGACTATAATTGGACCTCCATCACACTTGAATTTCACCCCCTATTCTATTCTGCTCTCCTCTTTTGCTTCCTTCAGGTCTGGCCCCAAGAGCACCCCTTAATAAACGTTCTGTGAGCTAATCCCTACTTTAGAGCTGGCTTTACAGAGAACTCAACTTGCAACACCCTTTCAGAAAATGAGTTGTCTTCCAAACTACCTAAATATATTTCTGTTGCCCTCATATGTTTAAACCAGAATATCCTCTTCTCTTTAAGGTCTTTTGTAACCCTTCCAGGAAAACTGAGTTTTTCTTTCTATGCTCCTCCATATTCTAGAACATAAGACCTCTATCATAAGAAGTTAGATACTACATTGGTAAATATAATTATTCCTCTTTACCTTCACAACATGTGTTCTCTGAGAATGTCTTGTAGTTTGCTGGATCAGGCCCTATGTTGGGCTGTGTACTGAACATTAAAAAATTAAATTAATTAAAAAACATAAAAGCAGTATGTCTCTTTTGTGTTAGCCCTCTAATATCTAACAGAGCTTGGCATAAAGATGCTTAATAAATGTTTTTAACAATTGTGTGAATGAGAAGATGGTCTCTTCTGCATCCATTGAAATCCCAATTTAGTTACGATTCATCATATTACTATTTATACAGAGTTGGCACAACATATCTACTCTTCTTTGCACTAAATGTGTACTCAACTCATGCCCTACCCCCATCTAATCATGCTGTCTACACAATTTAGGAAAATAAAGAGTCCACAGGCCACATCAGGTAGACTGAATTTCTACCATTTAGAATGCTTTTTGCAATTCTTCTACCCAATTGTTTTCTTACAGGTTACTCCTCATGTCTCAATCACATTATCTTTCCTGCCCATCTATCTATATAGGTTACACCTAGCCTGCTTCCAGTTATCGGAGATGATCAACACCTGTAACAAAAAATCTATAATAAAAAATGACAGTAGCATTACCTATCTATGAGTTGAACTGGAATTTTTTATTCTTAATGGCCTTGGAGAGGAATAGTCTGTATTCAATTAGAAAGAACAGAACACCAGAGATAGATCATCTTGCCCTCTTAAAAAAAGTTCTCAAGCATCTAGTTCACAACAACTATTTTTTTCTTTATTTCAATTGCTTAAGAGTTAGGAATTTCTTTCTATTATATTATATAACAGTTGACAATGCACACCAAACAACCACAGGAAAAAACCTAGTGTAACTGATCACGGAGATATAATTCTTCCTTTCTTATCATGTATATCCCCACATTTTCTATTCTGCCACATTACTTATTTCCTTCTCCTGGGCATGGTTATCTTATTATCTGTTTTCCACAGCATGTTAACACTTTAATGCACATACCTGCTTTTTGTGATCTTTAAAAGGTGAGTGTTCTGGGACCAGGAAAGTGCAGAAACAGCTTTAGATTTCACAGTGTCTGATAATTTAAAAATCCTGATATCCATACCGACTCTTTCTTCACTCATGATTCCAGGTTTATAACTTCTTCTCCAGGTTAGGATTTGATTATGCTGCCCTCCCAGTTGTGCATATTTAATCTTGAACATCTAAAAAATATCCATACCAGATTCAGAAACATATCTAGGAAGTATATGCTTCATGGACGCTCATGTCAATGGTGGCACTGCCATAATGTGGTCAACCTGATATTTACCTAGATTGTCGGTGATTATATGGAGACTAAACTTCAATTCCAGCCAAAGTGATTGCATTTTTCTCTTCACATTTTCCCCAAAGTTCAAGAATGTTGTTTTTTAAATTTATGTGTATGATGGCATATTTTGACATGTAAAATATTAAACTAAGCAAGTCATAAAAATGAGGCAGAAAAAATATGTATTGGGTAATTCATATAGCATGAAGATAAAAATGTGATTCACAAATATTGTGGGACTTTCTTATTTGTATAACTTATTTGTTGAATTGAAATATTACTCTATAAATAAAACAAAGTCTGAAGTCAGAGCTAGAGAGATAAACAAGTATAAAACTTGATAATCAGACTTTCTAACAATGGAATTGAATTAGACAGAAAAACACTGAATTCTTAAGAGAACTGGTAATGAGTACCAATTTACAAGATCGAGAATCCCTCTAGTTGGACATGAAATTATCGCTGTAACATTCATAGAATGTTGGGACAGAGAAACAATCTGGTGGAATGAGACAGAGATGACGATGAGGCTGGTGATGAATGAGGTGGAGAAATCATATTTTTCCACTTAAAGATGGTGCTACCGATGGTATTACTGACTTCTGAATATAATAATGAATATCAAAAATAAGAATTGGTGAACTACAGTTCTTTCTACGCTGAGTAAAAATCTGTCTTACCATAAACACCTTGCTATTGGTAGCTTTCTCTTTGGGACTCAGAGGCTACACGACACATCTCTAAAGCAGACACCTCATTTATGAATTGTGCATCTTAGATTCATCCACTCGTAGCTATTCCTGAAGTACTTCCCCAAGGATGTTCAAGGAAAACTAAACTAGTTATCAGGATAACTAAAATTTTTGAGAAAACAAGTGTAGCCTCATAATTGGTTTTTGTTTCCTTATATCATTTGAACTGAACACATGTGGTCAGGTTTACTAGAACACATCAACTTACTATTGACTTAAAGTAATTCAACACAACCAACCTTATTTGGGAATAGCCTAGTTAACTGTATCTTTCTTAGTTGTTCAAAAATGAACATCTTGAGAAACAATATTTACAGTGAGCAGTCTTGGGAAATCACAACATTTAAAGATTTTAGAAACAAATTGAGTATTTACTTTGAAAGACTTGCATCTTTTTATGGTATCCTCTTAGAATAATAACAAGCAATGGAAATTTGAAACCAAATAATATGTGAAATGTTTGGCATAGAATAGGTGCCAAGAAATAATAGTTCTCTTCCCTTCAGGGTCTCAAAGCAGCTAACATTTGTAATTGAAGAGGTGCAATTTATATCACACTTAACAGTATCAAAACATACATGGATCATTATCATTTAATTGGAAATTACAGGCCAGAATCAAGATATGAAATTGCCCCATTCATTTACATAAGAAGAAGAAGAGAAAACTCCAAGTCTAGTCTAGGATGGAGGCAGAAATTAAAGACCCCAGTATGATGACCATATGGTAAAAAATACTTTCCAATATTAGTTTTTAAACCAAATTCTCTAGAAATTGCCAAGAAACATTCTAATCATAGACACTATAGTTTCAAATTATAGAAACAAGTTTTGATTAAGGAAATTATGGATATATATTTTAGTATAGGTTTATTTTAATCTAAGAGATGCAAAGGCAACAAAAGATTTAGATTTTTTATCATTTCCCAAATTATTATCAAGCCTTACCTAGATCTTTTTCTGACTTACCTCTTACTTTTATTTATAGTCAGATTTAATTATTAAATAAAGCTACTTCTCACAGACTCCTAAACCTTTTTCCCCATGTGAAATTTTAGAGAGTGCAGTCTCCACTTTACTTATGTTCTGTTTTAATAAAATCACTGGAAATAATTTTGAGCTTATATCTCTCTGTAGTCCCATTCACTCTCAGCCAATGAAAGTGTCCTAAGCACTATCCAAGTTCTAGGGGCACTGCAAAGCACAGGAAGTAAATTAATGAATGGAGTCCTTCTAGTCAAGCAGCTTCAACTATGTAAAAGGATTATTGATACCTGAGAGTGGACAGTTAAGTTACTAGAAATATATTTGTTCAAAAAATGGATAAATATCTGGTGAAGTGTTATGTTTTAAAATGAATACTGAAAACATCAATCTGGGGTGCCTGGGTGGCAGGTAGTCAGTTAAGCATCCAACTCTTGATTTCAGCTCAGGTCATGATTTCGTGGTTCGTGAGTTCAAGCTCTCCATTGGGCTCTATGCTGACAGTGTGGAGCCTGCTTGGGATTCTCTTTCTCATTCTGTCTCTGTCCGCGCCCCCTCACTCACACTCTTTCTCAAAATAAATACACTTAAAAAAAAAGAAAACATCAGTTCATGTGCTTGCATACATTAAAGAAGTTTAGCCATGATGATTGGACCTTTACTAGCTTTTGGGTACTTGACTTAGATTATCTCTATTATTCATTATATAACATATTGTAAGTTTGCCTTTATTATCCTCATTTCTCACATTAAAAACAAAACAAAACAAAAACAACTGAGCCTCAGGGTTTCGGCAATGCATCCAAGGTTACACTGCTAATAAGTAGTAATGTTATCATATGTTATCAAATACTCTTTCCTCCATGTAGAATTTGCTAGTTTTCATTTGAAACCATTAATGCATCTAACAATTTCACTGTGTGGGTGCTTTAATTGTCATATTGTAGTGTATTTCCTCACCCTCACCTAATCTCTACACTTACTGTCCTTAATGAATACTAGATAATGACTAGAATCATGATCTTAGAGCATTTCCTGAACAATGAAACATTTTCAGTGAGGCTCAGAGGTGTAAGCTGTCAACACAAACTAGACCTATAGTGAGGTAAATGAATATAGTGTATACAAATTAATAACACTGGAAATCTCAAGATAAAATTAAGATTGGTTCATTTTGTGATTTCAGTTGAAAACACTAAGGAGATTTTAATATCACCAAGGATCAAGAAATAGAGTGATGAAGGGGCACCTGGGTAGCTCAGTCGGTTAAGTGCCTGACTCTTGATCTCAGCTCAGGTCTTGATCTCAGGGTCTTGAGATCAAACCCTGCATTGGGCTCCATGCTGAGTATGGAGCCTACTTAAAGAAAAAAAAAAAAACAGAGTAAGGAAAAAAGGAATGCAGTAATAGAAGAATAAAATTTTAATGCTATATATATTTCATTAACCTACTCATTCTACACTTACTGAAAGTTCCTAAGAAAAGGTTTGGACATAATAACATCATCGTTCTCTTTTTTAAAAAAAAGAATTATAGGCTAGTAAGTGAAATGGCACAGATACACTGATAAAGAGAGAGAAACAGGGATACAAAGGAAGTAAAGGAGATAAGCATAGTGAAGGAAATCCTCCTGGATGTTTCATGGCATTTTCACATATCCTTGAACAATATGTATTATTTTAACATACAAAGATGAAGGGCATGTCAACTAGAGGACACAACACAAATCAAAGCATTAAGCATGTTCAGAGAAAAAACCAAGGAATGTGATTTTGGGACAGAATACATGAAATGTAGCCTTATAAAATGAGACAGTTTAGCATCACATTTTTCAAGAGCTTTGAATGAGTCTAGACAGCGTTCGTTATAAAACAGAGAATTGCTGAAGATTTATGAAAGGTGGTTGGATATATATTATCAGAATGGTAATTTCTTAAATTTCCTGAAAGTGTGGCTAATCAGTGAATGGACAGAAGAACAAGGGACCATGTCACAACAATCCTGGTGTCACAACAGGAATCACAAGTCAAGGATTAATGCAGAGCATGGGTAAATTTGGCATACATATTAAAAATTAATAAATAAAACATGACTTGCAATTCACTGGATTTAGGGGTTAGTGCAAAGAGGGAAGAAGTATCAGTGAATCATATAAGTTTTCAAGAACAATGATAATTATATAATGTAGAAGCCACAGGAGGAGTTGCTTTACAACTGAAATCTAAGCAGTATTCAATATTCAATAGGCAGTTTTCAGTATGTGGCTTGAACTTGGGAGGGAGGTTGGGAATGAAAGTACTGATTTAGGAATTTAAAGAGAGTTGGTGACTAGAGTCAACCCACTTATACCAACAGCAATAAAACAGCCCACAGAGAGTGGGAAAATGACCTCAGTCGAGGTAAGAACAGTAGCTTGGGAGGGAAGAAGGAGATACAGAAATCAAAGAGGTATAAAGAAGACCTAACTAAGCATTGTATCAAGTTGGAAGAGTGCTCTTCAGGGTGACCCAGCGAATAATAATAACATACTGTGGACATAAAGAAAGGTACAGCTAGAGCAAGGGGCACAGTTCAACAACCTTAGCGGTCTGTGTGCACTCTGCCTCGATTCCAGAACTACTTTATTCCCTCCACGCTGAGACTATGCACTGTCTTCCGGTGTCAGCATTTCCCTCGTGCCTACTCCCAAACCCAGCCTCCGTTACCAGATACAAACAGTTTAGAGATCATAAGACCAGGTTTTAAGCCAGGCAAGAACAGGCATACGTTTTTTTTTCCCTCTCCGTGTGGAAATATTATCACATTATTCCAAATACATAAAAGGAATTATTTCCTTTCTCATATCCAAGTGGGCTATATGCCCTTTCTTAACCTATTGTTGCTTTGATATTGTAAGATCAACACAGAGTTGTCTACCAAATAATGGAATACACAATAAAAGGCCACTCTGGTAATTAAATGAGGACTTTTCAGGATAAGGAAAAAAAAAGATCTAGATTTCTCAATAGACGGTAAATTTAGGGATCTTTTTGTTTGTCTTTGCAGGAGATAATCTTGCAAGATATTTAATTATAGTCAAATTCATAATGAGCAATGGCAGTACACATTATAAAGTACTCTGGCATTTCTAAGTATTTAAATACGTTCTTCTTTTTTTTCCTGTAAGTCCCAGGGTTAACTTCTACTGGTATGCAGGAGAGATTGTATCTAAGTGCATGCTTGAGAGAGAGAGAGTGTGTGTGTGTGTGTGCGTGTGTGTGTGTGTGTGTGTGTGTGAGAGAGAGAGAGAGAGAGAGAGAACACACAAGAGCAAGACTGAGAGAGCAGGAAGTATATAGAGACCAAAGAGAATAAGAGAGTGAAAAAAGAGAGGAGGAGTGAGGTGCTTTGTTTTTACTCTGATGTGCTTATTTCAAAGTTTTGTAATTCTAATTATTAGAAGAACTGTAGTATCTTAAAGTATCCTCATCCTTACAATTTATCTTTGTATTGAAAGGAAAAGAAAACACTTCTAACAGGGTTTGTTGTCCCAATATCCACAGAAGGGCAGCTATTCATTTTGCTGTCTCTTTCCTTCAACATATTTTGTAATAAAATTAGGCAAAGGAAGTGGCTGGTCTCTGACACTTGGGTTGCCCTCCTGGGTGCTTTTTTCCTGTCTCAATTTGATTCCAGACTACTGCTCTGAGTCACTGCTCTTCCTCCTCCCCTGTTTCCCGGTTTTCACTGAGTAGTGATCAGTGACCAGATAAAAAGCTGCATTTCTTCTGGCTTGTGAAAAGATCATTTATTCATTCATTTAATCACCATTTTTTTAAGTCATATAATTGGATGAAGACAAACAAAAGTCTGAACAAGGTACTTACACGAGGCTCTAAATATAATTATTTATCATTTCTTGATTATGGCTGTTCTTTTCCTATCTATATTGTATCCCTTCTTTTCTATTGGCCTGACACACAAAAGAAATTAAATTACATCTCAGATAATTGATCTCTCTACTTATTTGGCGAAAGAAGGAGGACATTTTATTTATCTCATTATAATGTGAAAAAAGAATGTAATATGGTTGAGAATGTGGAAACTATCTCATCTCAGCTTTCTGTAACTATTCTGATGACCTGGAAGTCTGTTATTAAAAGCATTCTGTCATTCAAAATGCACACACGTATTCATACTTCCAAGAATTTTATATCCTGTACTATTTACCCAGTTGTCATAAGCACAGAAAATTAAAGCACGATGTTATTATTAGTTATCAGAATAATTCAATTTCTGATGGAAAAACTCAGAACTCAGTGTGAGATTAAATGATGCTAGGCAGTGCTCATGAGACAGATTCTGGGGTTTCATGAAGTGTAAATCCTAGAATAAGATATCTATGCTATAGAGCTGCAGTTGACTGCATTCCTTAACTTTATATGTTTTCCCTGACCTAATAGTAGCACATCAGGGATGTATTCTTTCATCGGTGTTAGATGTCTTCTGGTTGTATCCAAGTTTACAGGCAGGAAGCATTGAATGCATGTTTTGAGAAATAATGGTTTTCAAATGGAAAATTTTTTCTAATTAAAAGTGAAAAGCTCCTTAAGATTTCTGAAAGTTCTGCTATTTTAGATCCTATCCTTGGGATTACAGCTTCCTATAAATATAGAGTTAGAGGTATGGATTAAATAATGGATTGGGGCATGGGAGACAGGACTTTAAATTTCATCTTTACCAGGGAAGCTCACTATATGCCTTAAAACAAGCCACGTAAACAATCACCTGTATCAATGCTAAGTACTTTATGAACACTTTCCCACCTTACCAAAGTAGAAGCCCAGATTTGCCTCCCTGGCCTTGCTTGGAGATACAGTGTAAGCATGTGACTTAGTTCCCTTCAAATTGTCATTCAGAAGAATGCTCTTCTGAATGGTGACGTTGAGCAGACTCCTTGTTGCTGGAAAGGATGGTGCTATGCTGTAGAAAAATGAAAAGCTTTCCACAGCAGTGCCAGAAGCCCAGCAACGCCTTGCAAACTTGGTGACTCTCTACCTGCTGTGGGGTCTGTTAGAGCAGCAGAAAAAAGCCTCTTGGGCAGCACAAGGCTGTTGTTTTTGGCTGTAGAGCTTCCCAGCCAGATTTTCTTTGCTCCTCTAACAGTTTATGTAAACTATCCACTATCCTTTATCAGATTGCTTTTGCTAAATTTGTTAGAGCTGGTTCAGACGTTTATGAATAAGAACCCTAACTGAAATACGTATGAAGGAACTTGCAGTTCCTTACGCCTGTAGGCTAGCATTCAGATCTCAAATGCCAATGAGACTGGTCTTCTAAGTAAAGCAAACCGGTATAATCCACTAGTGAATGGCAAGGAACTTGATGATGGGAGCTTAGAGGCCACAGCTGTACCCAGCTCTAGCTGTTGGGTCATACTAATACACTGACTCAAGGGTACTAGCTTCTAATCTATGAAAGAAGCTAGACATCTATTTTAGTACTTACAATCTTCCAACTTTATAAATATTGGCAATTAATAAAAATGTTTTAAAGTGTAGTGGGATCAGAGAAAATGTATCTCTATTCTGGGTGGGGCCTTTGAGCTTTCAATTTATGAACTTAAAATTACTTCTCGTGCTGGCTCCCTTTCTCTGGGGTAGTAAGTTGAAATAACTCCTCTAAGAAGTATTTACTGATCATCACCCCATTTTGCGCAGCAGGCGGTGGGTAGGGAGGTGTGACAGGAAGAATAATCAGACACAGGGTTATGGAGAAGGATATGGAGAAGCTATGTGCTTACGTAAGAGAAGCCTCTTATTGGAAGATAAATTGTAATTTTGGTTTAGGAACCACTAGACTTTTTAAACATGAAAAATGAAAAGTCTGGGTCATACTAAGCTTTTATTTTTTTTTTACATGTAAACACAAAAGTGACAAGAAAAAATCCCTTGAAGATATATATGCATATACACACATACATGCCAGGGTAGGAAGCAGGAGTGTTTCCTCTAGGATTGAAGATAGAGATTGGAGAAAAAAATAAATCTATTATTTTCTTATATTTCAAAGAGCACATTAATAAAGAAATAGAATCCATATTTCTCATTGACCACCGCATCCTTCATGCTCTAGCTGAGTAGAAACCCAGTACGTGTTAAATCAATTATCGTGTACTTATGTGTATGCTCTTCAGAATAAAATGTGCACACTTTACTGGAAGAACTATTTCTTTGGGTAGAATTATTGAACTGTAGTCATTCAGAACCAGAAAAAAATTTTAGATATAATCCAGAACAGCTGTATCAGTTTACCTATAAGAAAGAGTCATCATGAAATAAATCAGTTTGCCAAAGTCACAAACATTCCCACAGCAGAGCTATAACAAAGCCCCTGAGACCCTAGATCATAACCCTGACACAGCTATAGAGCTGGAATTTGTAATATACTCTATAAGAAAATAAGCTATTTTTTAACAACCTTATATTTGTAGCTCAAAACTTAATGGCTTCTAATGGAAAGTATATAAATCTAGGTACTTCAGATATGGGCAATATACTGAAATATACATATGCATAATCATATGTCTCAGATTTGGATTCACTCCATTAAATTTACATCAATTTTGAAAATATTTTGTAGACCGAAGATAACCTGTTGGTGAGAACATATTAGAGATTTTCTGGAATGCTCTTTAGTTGTGCTTCCGTGTCAGCATTTTCACAGTTTTAGATGTGCTCTCCTGTTGATTGCTTTTCTTCCAGATGAAAGGAAGCAATTTCCAGCCTTGCACTTACTACACACTTAACTATGAAACAGTGATACACACGAAGGGCCAGTGATTATTATGCAGGTGATTTTATGATATGAGTTCCCATAGTCCTCAGTCTCTCTAGAAACCATACACTATCTACCATACCCATTATTTTCACATAAATTTTACAATTTCGTTTTAAATTGTATATTTTACATTTTTTCCTACGTTGTTAAAATCTAGAAAAATGCCTTAATTTAAAAATAAGCACAGATTATTTATTCAAGAAGTTTGTTAAAAAGATATCATGTTTTATGACTACTTGCTGCTAAAACCAGTGAAGAAATAATATAAACCATAGGGTTTACATTTAAAACTGGTTTGAAATTCCAATGACTATTACCTTGAGCAAATTAATTAATGCTACTCAATAAGACTGTGTTCCCATTTGTACGATGTTGACAATGGTAGCAGTTTTGCTAGGTTGCTAAGATTTTGTGAATAGATTAATTTAAAATGTTTAATGCGTGAACGGTTTTCAATTTTATTTTTTTTTTGTTTAAATAAATGAATTTAAAAAATAAAGTGGTTCTAGATATTGGAACTTCTACTTTGGAAAATCTTGTTCCCCTATGTCCACAAGGAAAATTCCTCTCTAATCCCATGAGGAATTATACTGGGTAAAATTCTAGTCTCTCGCTTCATCCTCATAAAAAAAAAAAGAAACAAACAAAAAAACAAAACACAGAAATAAATGTCTAATAAATGTCATTGTATTTTTGTAACATTTTTCTTTAAGATCAGCTATGTGACAATTATACCCCTATATTATATCAGTTTTCTTCTACAACTATAGTGGCTTGCATCCCCAGCATCCATTATACTCTGTCCCTATTACACAGCAGCCCGTGTAGAGGTATTGATCTGTCATGAGCTCTTGGGATTCTGACCTCACCCCTCCTTGACACAGTGGACTAGTTCAGGGAGAAACAAGTTGAGTTGTTCTAATTAAAGCCCTAGACTTTAACAATTAGAGGAAGAGAGATTCTGTCTACTTTGGGCTGTTATTAACATGAATAGAAGGGAAAGCAAAAACATAGAGGAAAACCTATGCAAGACAAGAACAGGTATAATTTTTAGTATATTGTTGGTAAACATTTTAAATCAGTGCATAACATTGAATTGAGACAATAGACTTCAAGATATTTAATCATGTTTATGTTATTCAGCGTTTATACTCTTTCTTAATTTTGGGGTTTAAAAAAGATTCTGAAACATGTATTTTGCCTCTAATTTTTTTTTGATTGTTTTTTTGAGATTGTTTCACAGGAGAATTATTGGACCAAACAACATGAGTTGTGTTTAGAGTCTTGTCACTGCTTCCACAGTACTTTCCAAAGCTGTGGTGACCATTTATTCTCCTTCTCTTCATTGACTTGTGAGAAAGCTTGTTACTCTGCATTTTGCCCACAGTTAGGAATTATTGTTAACATTTGTTTTCCAAAATTGACAGGCAAGAACTGTTCCCAAATCAAATATTGGTTGATGATTCCTTAAGTGTTGATTAGTTGAATTTGTTCAGTATGCTTAATAATCGTGGTATTCTTTTCTTATGAAAGGTCTTTTCCACATTTTCGAACAGTATTTTAATTCAATGATAAAATTAAAGACAAAAGAAAGAATGCATATATCAAATAATTGCAACTATGTAAAAAAAATGTCATAGAAAAAAATATTAGACGCCAACAGAATTGGGTCCTGTTTTTTGCCCTTAAATTGCTGTATATGAAACTTCCTTAAGCTAACTACATGCCATTCATAAAAGATTTTCAATTAAGTGAAGCGAAATGAAACTTTAAAAATAAATGTTAGCAAATACTGGGTTTTACATAATTCATAGGGCAGTTATGAACTTCTTTGTAAAGCACAAAGTACCCTAACAATATTAGGTTTTAATATTGCTATTATTAATAACAATGTTAATACTATTACTAATATTAGTATTAATAATAATAACTTGGTGCTAGAATAGTTGCTAAACAATTATGACATAAAAAACCTAAGATTGAAAACTTCCAGTCAAATACCTCACACAATGTAAAGGAAAAAATATTATCTGAAGATTGCTTGTAGATGAAGTACATAAATATACAGATGAGTTATGAGATAATCGTAGCTGAATAATCAGCTAGTCTAATATTGTATATTAAGCATGCTTTAAGATGCTTCAAAAAGTAGCCAAAGAATAAATTTGAAGATATTTGAGAACATTTTAATATTGAAACATTAAATCTTTATTTATTCTCTCTGAAGTGTGTGTGCTAATCATAATATCATATTTAATTTCCTCAACAAAATCCAGCTGTTGCCATAAAATGCCCACTCCTGTCTATAACCAAAGGTAACAAAACTTACATTTTCTCTTCATTTTTAGGAATGTTATGTGACCAACTTAGTCATTCCCTTAAAATAAATTTAATGGAATATAGGTTTAATTCTAAAATTGTTATTTCTGGATTTTATGAGGAAGCTCTCTCTCACTCACTCTCACTCTTGCCCTTGCTCTTTCTCTTCTAAAATAGAACTGATTATAAGAGAATTTAAATTGCATGAATTCGTATTTGCCAAACCCCCCACAGCTGAAAGATGGGAGATTTCTGGCAGGACAGAGAGCAGATTCTGAGAAGGCAGAGTAATGAAGTGCATTCTTGTTAGTGTTAATGACTGCACATGGATTGTTGATCTCAAAACTGGAGAGACAGCAGTGGTTTCAAGTAAACCTGCACAGAGCCTAATTTCAATGGTTATTTTCAAAAGATCTCTTAACTCTGTCTTGTCGGGACTGATATCGCAGCTCCCCTTCTGCATCACAGATCAGAACACTGAGTTGTCCTTTGTTTGAAGGGGAGAACAAGAGATCTATTTGCTAATAGAACTTGTTGTCATATACTCTCCCGGAGACCTTAGTTTTTCTGTTTTTCCATTATGCATAAGAGGCCCATATGTTCTGAACAAGAACACATTGAAAACTCAAAGAATATCAAAATATTCCACATTTTGCACCCTTGTTCTAAAGATAACATTTCCCTTGAGCGAGTTTGCAAACTTGAAATGATTGGGATGGAGCCAGTCCAATTTTAATTAGCAACATAAACTTCTGTTAAGGTTTTATTTCATGGATTGCTTCTAATTCTTTATATGATGCATTTCCTATGTAACATTAAGGAGAATGCACTGCTGTCTGATTTTGGCCAATTAAGGGAGTAAATAACTTACAGACATGAGTCCGAATTATAGATATATATTTATTAAATCATAAAATAATATTGCTTAGGACCACTTTAATCATATCCAAATAATAATCACAAATAACCATAAACTATACAGATTTACTTTTTCTTTATATATGCAGTATGAGAGGTAAGTGTATGTATCATGCCCAAAACAAATGTGCACCACCATGTGATGAGAAAAGAAATCATTTAGAAAGAGAAAACTAACAGGAAAGAATACCAAAGAAACTAAATCTAGCCTAATTTGCCGAGTCTATAGCAAATGACCAGTGGTAAATAAACATATGGAGAAGAGACTAGAGAAAGAAATGTCACAAGAATAGTGCTCAACTTGCACTCTGAAAAGTAAAACACAATCATGTCCTTTCAAATTTTTAATGACTTCATTCAAAATGCATGAAAAACTTCACACATAGAACGCAACAACAATATGGTTCAGGGTTTTGTTTTTTTGGTAAGTATCATATATTTGATACTGATATTTTTGAAGTACACTTTATTAGTGAAAATACTGCCAATTCTATGGTAACATCTTCTATTCACTTTGTCCATCAAGAAAAATAGCACCTACCAAACAAAAGCAGAGACACAGAATTGTTTCAGGGTTAAATTTACTCATTGTAAAAATCATCCTGAAAATGAATTTTTACTCATCTTTTTATTTTTTTTCCACTTGAGTTTGCCACCTTCTACACCACTAAAAGATTTTGTGTTTAAATACAATTACAATGAATTAACTAATCTTTAGAAGTAATTTTTGGCTGTGGAATTTTTGGTGTATTATTTGAAATAAATCCCCATCTGAGTTGATCATTAAAATTAAAAATGTTTCTAGATTTAATGTCTTGTATTATATGTGACCTTATTTCTTCATCAGAATAATAGCAGAAAAAATTATTTTCTGTATTTCATTCGATGCAAACACGAACTCAGAACACATATCGTCATCCTGTCTTTAATATTTCTGAATGTCAAAATGTAAAAGCATGTCACTATTTTTTTCTGGCCCTAGGAAATTTCTGAATGATGTCTTAATCCCAGTTGACAGAAAGATTACTAGACTTACTTAATCTAATAATTTTGTAAATACTGTATTTTCGCTGGATCAGTTTTCCATTTTAAATTTACTTAAAAACTGGGGCATCTGGGTGGCTCAGTCAGTTAAGTGTCCAAATTTGCCTCAGGTCATGATCTCACAGTTTGTGTTTGAGCCCTGTGTTGGGCTGTGTGCTGACAGCTCAGAGCCTGGAACCTGCTTTGGATTCTGTGTCTGTCTCCTCCCTCTCTCTGACGCTCCCCCACTCACACTCAGTGTGTGTGTGTCTCTCTCTGTCTCTCAAAAATAAATAAATGTTAAAAAAATTTAAACTTATTTAAAAACTGAAAAAACTAAGTGGATATCTTAATGATGTAGGAAAATTCTTGTGGCTCTTTCCTGTGCAGTTAAGAGGGGATTATTAAAACATTAAATAACTCATTATGGTCAAAACTCTTTTATAAAAGTTGAAAGGAAAGGAAACTTTCTTATTTTGTATATCGGGGTTCATTTTACTTAATTCAAAAATATATCACAATTACCATGCTAAATCTGCCATATGTATGTATGTGTATGTATATATACATACACATACATATTCCATTTTATATAAATTTTTATGTAACTGAATTGCAAAATAACTACTCACATATGACAAGAGGCTTAGCTACCAGCAATCTAAAATACCTTGTTTCTTATGTAATGTACATATGCATATACATACACACAGGTACGAAATCCAGACTACCTTTCTGAACCGGAATTTTAGAACCTCAAAGGTAAATTCACAGATGATTATGCCTAGTAGAGTATAAGAGAAAAAAAAATTCCAAATGTGTGATATTCTAAATCTGTGATTATTCAAAAAAATCAAAAAGAACCTCAGGGATATGTTTACCATAATTAACTACAGTACAGAACACTAGAAATTAAAATGGTTAAACTCATAGACAAAAAAAAATGATAGTGAAATACTCTTAGTCATAATTTACATCAACCTTTTGGGATACATAGCATGGTCTATATGTAGTCATGAGTGAGAAAAGGAACCTCTAACGTCTGGAAGCTGACGTGGCACTCACAGATAGACTTTGATGGTCTTCTGAGAAAGATAGACAACTTTACAAAACATCAGCATCACACAAGGCTACTCATTGAGCATTATGGATGAAGATAAAAACAAAACACTTCAGAAATCACATTTAATCACAGAAAAAGAAAAAAAAACCACGAGCAATGTTCATACCAAAAAGAACATGTATTCTATCTTGGCAAATATGAGTGACTGCTGTTTCTTTACCAATACAACGTTAGTCTCACTCTATTCTTTTCTCCTTCTCGAAAAAATTTATTAAGATAATCAGTCATAGAATAATTCCTGCTTCCTAACATCATCCAATTCAGAGCAAAGCCCCACTTCCTTAGCCCCTTCTCTAAATTACCAACACAGGCTCAAATCCTATAATAATCCCTCTTTAACACTCCATTTACTGAAACATTTAATGATTCCCCACGGAATGTGTTCTCCATCAATGCAGTGATGAATAAGCACTTGTTCAACTGGTGATCTTTGGCTAGGGGGCATTAAGGAAAATCATCAGATAGATATTTTCATTTATCAGTGATTACACCTGATGTCAACTTTATTATTTATTAATGCTCTTGCTATTTATTTTTCACTATATATTTTAGGGTGCTAAAAATATAAAAGTATCCGTAAAATAGCCTACTATTTTTGGTTGAAAAGCGGTTGCATCATAATTATTCACATAGATCTGTTGAGCTGAATGCAAACAGGTTTAGGGTGTAAATGTATAAAACCACATGCTATAACTGGAGTTAGAAAAAACTAAATGATTATTGTTTGTATGTGGCACGTCAACCTAAATAATTAACATTACGAACAAATGTTCGGTAATTTAGAGATCTCAATAGAATCACTGGAATCTATTAGAATTAATTAAATAATTCAAAGTATTAGAGACAGAGCAAACATTAAAAAAATCAACATTCTCCTATGTACCCAAGACACTAGATAATAGAACAGTATCCCATATGCAGCAATAACAATAACAAATAAGTAGGAAAAACTCAGGAAAAAATATCTGGAACATATTTTATGGAAATTAAAAAATTTTATACACACATATTTAAAAAAATTGAATGGAAATATGTGTGTGGAAGGGTTGTTAGTTCCTCTTCAATTAATTTATAGGATCTACACAATTCAAATTAAATATCTAAAGAATTTTTCTTGAACTTAATTAGTTCTAAAGCAGTTTCTAAAATAAATAAATACCAAGAACATTTTGAAAGACAGAACTTATGAGGACACCCTAGGACTGCCAGAGAGTAAAGAATAAAATAAATCAACAAAATTCAGCATGATATTATAGCAAGAGTAGATATAAGAGACCAGCAGAATAGAATGAAAGCCTCAGTGATAGATCATAGTATGCAAAAATGTTTAACAGAATGTAGTTGACAGAGAAGTCAACTACAGAGTAGTGTCCCCATTCCCAGAGATGTCTGTAATGTCTATGATAAACATGTTAACCTTAGATTGCAAAAGAGACTTTGCAGATATGAATCGAATTGTGGAATTTGACAAGGGAAAATTACCCCAAATTATCCATGAGGATTCAATCTAATCACATGAGTCCTCAGAAGCAGAGAACCTTTCCTGGCTGTGGAGATAAAGAGAATCAGCGATAGGAGGATCAGATCAAAGAGACATGAGAAGACCTTGACTCACAGTTGCTGGCTTTGAAGGTGGAAGAAAGAAGCAAGGAAACAAGAAATGTGGGCACCCTCTAGAAGCTGCAAAAGACAAGGAAACAGCTTACTCCCTAGAGAACCCAGAAATGAATGCAGCCTTGCAGATACCTTGATGTTAGCCCAGTGAGACCTATGATGGATTTCTGATTTACAAAAGTGTGAGATAACAAGTGGATGTCAATTTAATCCATTAAATGTGTAGTCACTTTTAAAAAAATTTTTTTAATGTTTTTATTTTATTTTTGAGAGAGAGAGACAGAGTGTGAGTTGGGGAGGGCAGAGAGAGGTAGACAGAATCTGAAGCAGGCTCCAGGCTCTGAGCTGTCAGCACGGAGCCCGACAATGGGGCTTGAACTCACAGACTGTGAGACCATGACCTGAGCAAAGTTGGATGCCCAACTGACTGAGCCACCCAGGCGCCCCTATGTGGTAAATTCTTATAGCAGCAAAAGAGAAGTGAAGCACAGAAGATATTACGGTTTTATAAATCCATATAGCAAAAGTATTATCCAATAAGTGACACCAAGACAATGAGCTTAATTATTTTAAAAGAAGAAAAATCATAGATTTTCATCTCATAACTTACAATGACAAAATCTATATTAATAATGAAATTGAATAAGAAAAAAGAAGCCACACCAATTAGAAGAAAATGCGAGAGCCCATTCATTTCTTTATAGGTTGGATAGGTTTTTTTAAAGCACAACAGAAATTGAAAAAGTGATAAAAGGATGGAACAGTAGTCCACAAAAGGTATAATGGTTGGACATGAAGAAACACTCCGAGGAATACTAAAAGGCAAAGAAATCACTAGAGGAAAATAACTTTAAATATAACAATGAGTTAGCCTCTTTAATAGGCAAAGAGATTCTATGAATGAATAACATCAGTATTCCTAGTTTAATATGGTCAGAGCTGTGAACAATGAATTTGAAAAAGAAAAAGAAATGCATTATGAAAAACAGTTAATCCTTATTGCTTGGCAATTCCATATTTGTGACTTCACCTACTTGCTAAAATTTATTTATAACCCTAAATTGATATTTGGGGCACTTTCAAAGTCATTCACAGACACACACCAGATGCACACATTCTCGGCTGAGGTCAAACACGATGAAGCTCTGCCTTCTTATTGCAGTTATCATCCTATAAACAAGTGCCCTTTTGTGTTCTATTCATTGCCACATTTTTTGTACTTTTGTGCTTTTTGTTGGTGACTCTGCTATTTAAAATGGCCCCCAAGCATAAAATGGCCCCAAGTACTGAAGTGTCATCCAGTGTTTCTAACTGAAAGAAGACTGTATGTGCCTTATACAGAAAAAAAAAAAAAAATACATGCGTTAAATAAGCTTCATTAAGGCATGGGTTGTAGTGCTATTAGCCACTTTGAGTTCAGTGTTAATGAATCAACAGTTATATATAATGTCTTTAAATAGAAACATGCATTAAAAAGATTATGTCATGATCAGTTGATGAAATGTGTTAACCACAGGCCGTCAGAACCTAATTCTGTATTTCCCCTAGGAGGAAAGGTTCAGTATCCACTATTTCAGTGTTTACAACAACTTTATACAATTAACTACCATGAATAATGAGAATCAACTACAATTAACACTGTGGAAAATATTCACTCTCGCTAGTAAAGAAAAAAATGCAATTAATGCAAGTAAAAGATTTCTTTTCAATTTCTAAATAGATGAGCTTATCCTTTCTTAAAACAAACTTAATGAAAAAAGATAGATAAGATATGCAAACATACACTGTGTAGGGTGGTAGAAATTAGTAAAATAATTCCATTAAAAAAAGATGGCCTTAAATCTTTATGCACCTTGATATACAAATCCTATTTCTAGTAATTAATTCTAAAGATGGAATCAGAGATACAGATTTATATAGGCTCCTCTTTATGCCAACAATATTTATACAAGTAAAATTACAACATAAATATATATTTTACAATAAGGCAGTATGGTACATCTATATATCATAGATTTTAAAAAACAATGTAAAATGTCCATTTTATCATATTAGAAAAGCAAAGTGTAAAACTGTAAATTGTTAAACGTACATGTGATGTATACATGTTATATATATTTATTATATATTTTATATATAACCTAAAAAAAGAAAATATCAGAAATAATAATACTTTAAAATTAATAGTGTGTATCACTAAAGTGCTTATGAGTAATTCTGTATTCTTCTTTCTAAAAATCTTTATTTTCTATATTTTTTTGCATATATTTTGGAGGGCATTTTATAAGACGTATCCGGTCTTTAATAAGCTGAAGAATCAGCTGTCATAGCATTGATCTGGAAATATATTACAGTCCTGTGACACTTCCAGGGTGCATCACACTCTGAATCTGTCACATTTTTGACCTGTTCCAAGAACTGAAACATCTTAAGTGATGGTATCTATACTGTTTTCCTCATTTAAGTATTTTGGGTAAAATTCCAAATCTATGGATTGTTTTTGTTTTCTTCATTGTTGCTTTTTGCCCATCTCTGTATTTTCAGTCTTAGGGAATACTTTGGTTTAGGTATATATGCCACATAGAAGTGGTTTTGCTTTGTAAGCAACCTTGAAAATTATTTTTCTTTTAATAGGCAAGCTTAATACATACATTTATTAATATAACTGGCAATTTTCTGATCATTAATGTTATTTGACGTGTTTTCTGTTTTTGTTTTGCATAAAGCTTCATACAGGCAAGAAGTTTTATATATATTTTTAGTTGTTACTTTATTGTGTTATTTGAGCCCTTTCCTTTTAGACATGTCTATCTCTTGCCTGTTATGCACATTATTATGAATTTAACCTGTTTTTTTCCTCCCTTTCCCCTCCTTCACATCCAGTTTAATCAATGGTATTATTTTTCTTCATGTTTATCTTTGTACTGTTAATGTGCTTCTATCTCTACAACTAGATTTGTGAGCTATCACATCTGAGGCAATCCGTGAGATTATTTTCCTCACTACCTTCTTGCCCCAACTCCATGCCCAACCCCCACTGATAGTATTTATGCTATCTCTATACTTGCTGGATATATAACATCTACATTATATTCAGTTGCCCTTATGGGCACCTTTGTTTTGTCTTAACTTTGCAGTAAAATGCATTTGGACCTTTTACTAAGATTTCCCTCGGTGACTTCTTGTTTCAAGTTTATCATCTAGTTGTTTCCTAAGAAGAGTTCGTGCTAATTGTACATCCCATGAGGTCTTACATGTTCAAAACTCTTTGGTTGTAGCTTTCATGTTGTAAGCACTACTTGACTTGATATGAAATGCTTGGCTCACACATGCTTTCCTTGAGTATATCCTAAGTGTTCTCCTCTATTTTGATTGTTTGTTGTTAAGTGTAGAGAGAGACTCTGATCTATGTTGCCTACAGCTGTTATCACAGGCTGTGTGTAGAAGATTTTAATTTAATAAATTTTATGCTAAAAATACGGAACTATCTCTAATAGGAGAAAAGTCACAAAGAAAAACTATGCCTCTAATAAGACTATTGCCCCTCAAGCCTATTCTTCTCTAAAGAATAGCTTCACACTAAGCTAACAAAAACCATACAATAGAAGCATTCACAGGATGTTAATTAAAATCATGTTTGATTCTTTTGTATTTAGATATTTAGCATGAAAAGGCATTATCAAAGAATCTCAGTTGAAAAATTTGGCCAGAAAGTGTAAATTCTGGTTGTATCATCATGTGAAATATGTCTTAAATATAATACACCGGCAACAAATATTTTCTCTGTAGCAAATAAGATGTTGAATTATTTTTGTGGCATCATACGTTCCAATAAAAATTAAAGGTTTCTGTTAGGAACATCTGTTTATGTAGATAAATTGACAGGCCAGTTGACATCTACCCAAGAGTTTTGAAAGAACTCAAGGGTAAAATTAGGAAACCACCAGCCAAAATGCACAAACTGTAATTATAAACAACTATATTATTGGGGAAATAGATGATTTTTTAATCAGATTTTTCATACACAGCAAGGATGCAAAAACCACCTTAGAGGATTGCAGTGACTCTTTTACTAATCTCCTTGCTTCTAGATGGCATTCCTATAATTGAGCCCATACACACCACAGGAATTCTATTTCTCAAATACCATTTTGTATATCAATGCCTGGCTCAAAAACCACTTACTGAATAAAATACAGATTCCTTAGTATTTAACACCCTACTCAGTATGATACCAATCTATTCCTCCAATAAAATCCCTCATCGTTTTTCTCTTAGATTAGACCTCTTCAAAAGGTCTAATCATTGCTCATGGAACATATAAAATACAGTTCTGTCTCTCCTTATTTCCTTTCCTATTTCCTATCCCTAAATTATCCTTTAGGATTTCATGCCATCTCCTCCTCCCCTTCTGTCTGTGAATATCCATCATTTCATTGATCAGCCAATACAAATCTTACAATTTCTGTGAAGCTTCGCCCAAGTTTTGCCACTCTCCCTTGAAATTCCAGAAGTCCTTTTGCAATGGAGGTAGTAGATGCTAGAATTGGAAGAGAATTATTAAAAGTAGGGGATACTAACAGTATAGCTTGGACTTACATCTTATATCTTTAAATTTTAGAGCAAAAGAAAGACAATAAAATGTCCAAGGCTCTGAACTTGTTAATTTAGCACCATATTAGTCAAATAATGACCAGCTAAGGTTTAAGAACCAAAGGATATTTAAATTAGAAAATCACTGTTTATATTTTACTACTTCAACAGGTCAAAGGACAAATTAGTTTTATCCAGAGATACGAAAATATTTGACAAACATATAATTTCTGATAATAGCTCTTAATAAACTAGGAATAGAAGTCTACTTCATCAGCATTTACCTCAAAGCAACTGTAGATAATAAAATCATTGGAGATTTTTCTGCAGCTGTTTCTGTTAGGTGAGGGACAAGATAAGAATGCTGCCAGCACAACTCTTTTTTTCTTTTTCAATATATGAAATTTATTGTCAAATTGGTTTCCATACAACACCCAGTGCTCATCCCAAAAGGCAGCACAACTCTTAAAAACATTTTTTGGAAGACCCAGACAATAATATAAAAAGGATAAAAATAAGAAATGTATCCTAAAGGAGATATTAAACATACTTATTTGCAGGTGATAGAATTTTCTGCCTAGGAATCTCAAGAATATTACTAAAAATATACTATATATTAAAAATAGATAAGCAAAATGTAACAGCTCTCTTTTGTATTAGTGAAAAAAATAGTTGCAAAATATAGGTTAAAATTATAATATGATAATAATTTAATGCAATTGAAATAAAAATCAGTAAGGAAACAGGAAAGGCTCCAGTAGCTGTGATGGCATGAAGATACCCACTTACTCAAGTAACAGAACATCAGTGTAAGCAAAGAAATGCCATTGTTTTGCCTAGAGGGTATAAATAAAAGTAATTATTTTTAATTAGTATTAAAATTAATTAGTTTTAAAAATAAATATTCCGCATTTCCCAGTGCAGAAATAAACAAAGACCACCAAGTGAGAATAAGCAAAGTCTGTTTATTCAGAGTTGTACAGCAAGTGCGTCAGCCACCATCACTTGGACTTGGCAGAGACTCAAAGGCAGGCAGAGGAATTGCGAAAGGTTTGTGGTGGAAAAAAGGGAAAGCTTCAGGTGCGGGCTGCCTGGAGGCTGCTGGCGTGGGGGAGCTGCAGGCTGGCTAACTAGAAGCAGGGGCTTCTCTTGTCACTCATTAGGGATACATATTTGGTTCTCTCTGGTTCATCCTAAATTGAAAGCAGGGGCAAAAATCAGAGAAGCTGAACGTTATTATTTATCAAGTCCTGGTCACTTGGGGCCAATTGTTAACAGGGGTTGTTGTTTGACTTCCTAGACTCATCCTTAGACAAAGTGGTCTGACTTCCTACATGTCTGACTTGTTGATAGTAGGCTGGCTTCCTGGGGTGATGGCTGCATCTTGTGGGTCAGGATTCTATTTTTCTATATTGTCTGGATGTTGTTGTCTGATTGTTTAGTCTCTCACCAGTGTCACAATGTTTTACTAGAAATAAGAGACACAGACACTATCAGCAGGTGTGCAAATCAATAACATTTCAGGAAGACAATTTGGTGTTTCCATGGTGAACCTTAAAGGCTTGCATATATTTTGGCATGGTAATCTCAGATCAGAATTATGCTAAAGAAATTATTGATGATGCGCCTATAGGGATACTTATTGCAGCATTATTTAAAATAATCAAAAAATAAGGAGGAAAAGCTAATGCCAGTCAATGGAGAGAGGAGAAGGATGTGTTGAATAAATTAAGTTAATCTATAATTAAAATACCATTCATTACTAAAAATCATGTAAAATTATTTATTGGCAAGAGAGTATTTTAAAGAGCATAAACTTTATAAACAGTCTAAAATGTCATTATAAATAAAAAAGTCAAGAAAGGGAAGGAAGGAAGGAAGGAGAGGGAGGGAGGAAGGGAGGAAGGAGATTAAAATAGATTCTAGAAGGAAAGTTATAACCTTTGGGCACTAATAGTTAAAACAGAGTTTTACTATTTACCAGAACTCTCCTAAGAATTTTACTGCTATGAGCTCACTTGATTTTCATCACAGCCTTACAAGGAAGTTTCTCATTTTATAGATGAGGAATCTCAGATCCAGGAAGATTTAAAAACTTGCTAAAATTACAGAACAAGTTAACAGTGGAGTTGGAATTTGAATTTTTGTTGTCTGAGTCTAGATCCCAGAACCTAATTTTCTCCTGGATGCTTGTTGATGTTGAACAAGTGTTTTGCGGCTATTAGTTTCATCCTTCCTTAGAGGATATTTTTGGACTGAACATAAAGGCTTTTCTCATTTCAAATATATGATATTAATGTTCTTCCCATTTATTTCCAGTGAATAGGGTCTCTCTAGAAATATACTTTTCCAGATTGCTCTGTGCCTTTAGTATAAATACTAGCAGTAAAAGTGGGAGCATTTATGGAATTCGCATTTAATAATTGTACATGTGTTTAAATTTAAAGGACATTGTCCCTAGTACACAGCAAGTCCTCTAAGACTGTAAAAGATAAATAAGGATTAAATAATAAAAGAATAAGTTGGAGTATCAATAATAGTTAACTCATAAACCAATGCCTAAAGAATTCCTATCAATAACATATGATGTTATTGATATTTGCAACTTCTGGTGACACTTTGAAGTGTAAATTATCATAACATACACATATACAATGCTCTATCCTCAGTAAAATTTAAAAAAGAGAGAGAGGCACAGCAGCGACTTGTCCTTGTACTATTTTGTAGATACATTGGACAACTGAGGAATGACTAGCAAAACCCTTTTTCCTGTATGCTAATTTTACTTAACCATAGACATTTTATGCCATCATCTAAAGATATAAAGTTATTTTTTTACAGTTTTTTCACTAATAGCAAAGATAGGATTGTAAAGACATATTACTGCATGCTCTGGGAATTGTAAAATGGTTAGAAAAATATAACACATGATGAAATAATTACTCTCAAAAATTGATAGCATTGTGGGAAGAGGGAAAACATGCATCTCAAATACATTTGTAAGTACATATTTAAGTTTGTGATCTCCATAGTTTAAGTTACCTTATATATTAATATTTTATAAACTGATAAAATTTATATAATTCAAAATTTATTGTTATGTTACCCAATAAAGCTCAAGGGAGTAAAATTTTTAACTAAAAGATGTTTATACTGGAGAAATCATTTAATTTAAAAAATGAAGTACTATAAAATTGAAAGAATTTTATTTTTTATTTATTTATTTTTAAATTTTTTTTAACGTTTATTTATTTTTGAGACAGAGAGAGACAGAGCATGAACGGGGGAGGGTCAGAGAGAGAGGGAGACACAGAATCTGAAACAGGCTCTGGGCTCTGAGCAGTCAGCACAGAGCCCGACGCGGGGCTCGAACTCATGGACAATGAGATCGTGACCTGAGCCAAAGTCGGATGCTTAACCAACTGAGCCACCCAGGTGCCCCAAAATTGAAAGAAGTTTAATAGAAAATAATATAAAGAACAATCCAAAGGAAGTGAGCAGTTTAAATACGAATAAGCAATGCCAATTCACAATTACAATCTTGTCTTACTAATAGAGGATTTCATGACAAAAATTGGACATAAATTGGATTTTTAAATTAATTTTGAAATAAATAAGTCAATGATGTTAGAAATAATGCACCACTTATTATTTCAAATCACATAAAAATTGCTACAGTAGGTCGTGGCAAATCTTAGTCCATAAATATAGATTTATAAAATATCTTGACTCTTAGCTCCTCTCCCATCCAAGTGGAAGGAAATCCCATTTTCTGCTGTTTAGTGTTCTCTATGATTATGGGGATCATGTGGTCCGAGAAAATAGTGAAGGCAAGTAATACAGTATTTTTCAAGCTTTTTGGACAAATGTAAAATAAAATATTTATGAAAAAATATTTATTTGACTAGAATTGTTAAAGTCTGTTCATTTATTTCAACTTTTTCTAGTTTAATGAAAAATTCTGCTTACAACCCACATATGCAATGCATAGGACCTGTTAAATGTTCGTGACCCACAATTTGAAAATCGATGCTCAGACAGAGTCAGATTCCCCCCAGTGATCTCGCCAACATCTTAACCCAGTGATCCCTTGACATCTTACAGCAGTAGGCTTCCTTTACTTTTGTGGGTGAAAGAATATTGATCAAAGCAAGAATCCCCTGTGCTTAAGGTTTGTTCACCTGAGATATATCATGTAACTAACATACCTGATTTCCTACTTCCTAATTTCTTAGAAAGCTAATCAAATAATATTTTATGTCATTTCCTCACCAGACTGGGGAAGTGATTTTCCTTAGCCTCCCACCTCTCACACTCAGCCATTCTTCACCATATGTTTATGCAGCCTACAGGTTCAAAAACACCCTCTTTTAGGGGGTGTTTTGGTGTCTTTTACAAAACATTTGAAACATATGAGTTTCACATGTGCAAATGATTGAGACAACTCATTATAAAGTACCTTTCCTTCCAAAAGAAGGGTTGCAAGAAAATATGTGAATGAACTATTTTGAAGATATCAATCAGAATTTGAGCAATTCAGTCATGAGAATTTTCTAGGACTAGGACTAATCTCCACTTTCATTATGAGCTTGGTGAACTCTGTAATAATCCAATCTAGCAATTTGGATGAGTCTAACATTTTGAGTAGCTGAAAGCCATATATATATATATGTATGTATACATATATATATATATATATATATATATATATATAGTTCCATTTATTCATATAATGAATAATGATTAAATAACAGCTAAAAACACTTATAATTTATAGAATCAACCATAATTCACATGAAATCTTATTACCATCCCTGTAACTTTGAGCCAGTTACTTAGACATACTGTTGCTTGATTTTGTATATATAAGTTGGGAAAACACACCTATGCCAAGGGGGTAATAATTTAGAAGATTAAATAATATATATAAGATTCCTGCTGCAGTATTTGTGAACCAAATGAATGATAACCTCCTCCTCCTGCTCATCACCATAGTTATCATTACCCTCATCATAATCATAAACATTACTATCCATTTATATAATCAACATACATTTATTTTCTTCTAACACATATCAAGAATGGTACTGGGTTAATAATATTAGTGGTTAAGATGTGAATGAAATTATACCTAAAAGCCAAATCCACAATCACAAGTCAAAATATCGGTCTGTCTAGGAACGATAAACTACATTGGAATGCCTGATTAACACCTTAAGCCTAAAATCAATTATTTAAAGAATTTACTGTCAGGATCGAACTTCTCTGAAGATCAGGCCAGAAGCCTGGATCACCATTTTCCAAATTGTGTTTAAAGGACCTATAGTCACAAAAGATGTACCTGGGGAAACAGCAGGATACCATGATAAAATAAATTGGGAAGCACTGCATTATATCTCCTTTGGAAATTCATAATGCTTAGTAGTATATAACATCTCTGAGAAAATTTTCAGTGAAAAATGATTTAACAGCATTATAAGAACTATTTGACCTTGGAAATCTTTATGTTACCACTTTTGACATCCTTTGGAGCCAATGTTATGTAAAGAGACCTAATCGTTACCCAGTAAATGATTAGTAAAATAAATTAGACAAATCTGTGTAAGAACTATACAAATTTTAAAACATTAAGTCACTAAAGAAGTTTTACAAAGTCATATCAGTGGGCATGTGTGTGTATGTGTATGTATACATACATCAAACTTGTAAATCAGTTATTTTTGGAAAGTGGGATGACTGGTGATTTTATTTTTAAAATGCTTTTTTCAGGAATTCTGATTTTCAATATTGAGTAAACATTTCTTAAATAATCAGGAAAATTAACAAATATGAACTTACTATAATTTATCTGATTACCAATTAAAGTCTAATCTTAGTAATTATACATGTGCTATAAGTGTTCTTAGATAACACATAGATACACTTAGATAACACATGTGTTATAAGTGTTCTTAGATAACACATAGATACACTTAGATACACTAAGATACACTTAGATAGTATAAGTGTTCTTAGATAACACAATATGAATTTTATGAGTGAGTAACAATCACCTAAATATTTAGTATTTGCATAATTAAAAATTCATGACTTCCAAGGTCTATAACTCATATAAAGACATCAGTAATTTTCTAGGGATTTCCCACATTCTGGACACTATACAGTTTGAAGCCAACTTAAAGTATTGATCCATGTGTATCAGGTAGTTACTAATTAACTGTAACACTGGCTTAATAACATGCAATAAAGTTGAAAACTTAAATATGACACAACCATGAGGTACACATATGACAATAAAATGAACACATTGACTATATGATTACGAAAATTTAAGCACATTTGAGTTCCTTGTATGCCAGAAAAAACAAACAGGAAATCATTCACGTTTATATTAACTAAGATTTAACTCATTAAAAACCCATTTGATTCAATTTTATTTTAATTAGCCTTGTGGTATTATTTATCTTTAGTAGAGATTAAATAGCACTGGTTATTTTTCCCTGGAAAAGAAAATTTACATCAACTTTGTGGTACTTAAACATAAAAATAATAAAATATTAACTGTAATAAAAAAGATTTAAATGTAATCTATCTTTTTATATAGCTCAGTAAATCAAATGAGATGTACCGTGTTGCCAGCAATTGATAGAAATTCACTCTCTACTCATAATCAACAATATTTATGGAGTGCCCAGAATTTTGCATTTTCCAGAAGTGAATAGGACAATAGCAATGTTTATATTTATTTTCTTGTAATTCTTTCACATTTTCTTTCTTTAAGGCATATAATCATTCTAGGAAGGATATGAGATTTTAGACAGCTGTTCAGATCATACACACACACACACACACACACACACAAAATACCCAGAAGCAAAATTCAGTTCTTTAACACAGGCATAAAAATATGTCTTAAGAATTAAGATACTCAAGAATTTTGCACTGATATTCTTAATCAGTGGGTGCTTTTTTTTTTAATTTTTTTCAATGTTTTTTATTTATTTTTGGGACAGAGAGAGACAGAGCATGAACGGGGAAGGGGCAGAGAGAGAGGGAGACACAGAATCGGAAACAGGCTCCAGGCTCTGAGCCATCAGCCCAGAGCCTGATGCGGGACTTGAACTCACGGACCGCGAGATCGTGACCTGGCTGAAGTCGGACGCTTAACCGACTGCGCCACCCAGGCGCCCCAGTGGGTGCTTTTTACCTCAGTAGTCTGTTAGCTCTTTTCATCACTGCCTTGAAACTGAAGGAAAATCAAAGGAAAAAATGGCACTCTGCTCCTCTGATAATTCTTAGAATTGCCATTAATAGAGAAAGATATTTGAGAAAGTTGTCTTCCACTACTCTTCTTTTCTCCAGTATATAAGGTTAAGTGAGTCACTGTGTGTGTGTGTGTGTGTGTGTGTGTGTGTGTACATGTGTCACCATGTGGGAAGGAAGTCAGGATGCATCATTCCTGCAACACAAGAATCAGAATCAGTCTTCTTTGTGAGGGACTTGAACTTTGGACTAAAGTGTAAGTCAACATTGAACAAAAATAATTGAAATCCAAGAAGTGAAGTAATTTTGCAAGACCACTTCCCTGCTCTAAATGAGTTTAAGTTCCACTGCCAAAAGAAATTTACTCCAGGGCATTTGTAGTAATATACAGATGAAGAGATGTCAGTTACTCTTAAGAAATCACAAACTTTCACAAGATTAGAGCCAGAGAAAAATTTTAATTTATAGGAAGAATAAAAAGATGGGCTCTGGAAAGGAACAAGCTGATGAGATTTGCTGCTAATTAAGGGTAAGATTTAATTATTTTTTCACTGTGGTAAGAACAGTTAACATGAAATTTACCATCTTAACAAAATTTAAAGTGCACAGTAACGTATTGATAACTATACACACAGTGTTATAGCACAGATCTTTAAGACATATTCATCTTGTATAACTGAAACTAAGATTTTAAAATGAACTAGTGGGGCGCCTGGGTGGTTCAGTCAGTTGAGCATCCTACTCTTGATTTTGGCTCAGGTCATGATCCCAGGGTCGTGGGATAGACCCTTGCATTGGGCTCTGTGCTGAGATGGATCTCTCTCTCTCTCTCTCTCTCTCTCTCTCTCTCTTTCTCTCTGCCCTTCTCCTGTACTCTCTCTCTCTCAAATTAATTAATTAATTAAATGAATTAGTAAAATGATAAGTTGTGAGCACTTTGAAAGCAGTACAATTCATGAAGAACAAGGAACATATTCACAAGGAACAAGTAACTTCAGAAGAGGCTTATTACATCTTTTTGCCAGGGTTTGTAGATTAATACATCAAAGAACTATAGTAAGAACAGTTTAAATTTCGTATGATCAAATTTCATATGATTTTTTTACATAAGGGAGAAGATTTAGTGAATAACCCTTTCAGAGAGGTAGATTAACAGACTGATTTACTTAGAAAAGAGGCATCTTTGGGCATTATGTATGGGCTCAGTCTCAGCTCTTTCTTGATTCATTATCAAGCAGACATTTATCACATGACTGCTATATGCCAACCAATATGCTAAACACTTTTAAAAAAAGGTGTCTACCATCAAGTGTGAGAGACTTGGCCATAATCAGGAAATTACAGTGTTGGAGGTGTCTACAGATGAAAGTGGGGAGTTTTCAAAAACCAGTCTACAGAAAATCAGCTCCTGAACTGAGTCATTGAGTAAAAGCAAAGTTAAGATTACTTCGAAACTAAGAAGAGTGCTAAAGGGAGAGCAGTTATCAAGTACAGATGAAATAGGACGAGAGGATTTACAGGTCACTCAGAAAATTACAAGGAAAGTTGAAAGCAACAGAGAACATGGTAAAGATATGAGCCTAATATTGTAATAACGATTGAGAAGAAAACATGAAACCTAAGCCAAGCTGAGAAGTTCACATTTCATCTTAAAAGCCATAAGAAAATATTTAAAAGATGATAAAGAAGAGGCATAAAGATGGGAAGTAGGAGAAGAGTAAAGAATGTGTTGCAGTCAGGCATTCAGGTAGGAATTAAAGTCATAGCTTTGAGGATAAAGGAAAGGAGGCATCTTGTTAAAAGAGTAGTTGGTGATTTCTTCAGTAGCTATTGAGCATGTACCATGTGTACTGGGCTAGGCACCAGGACTTCAGTATATCACTGAGTGCTACTGATTCAATTTCTGCCAGGTAATGAGTGCTTGTCAGGTGCCAGGCACTGTGCTGAGGGCACATTCACATGTTATCAAATTCTATTTTAGTTCTCATGCCACCCAGTGAGGCACATAGTATAACCCTCAGACACTGAGATGAGGAAAAAGAGGCACGTAGTTGTAAGGGATTTGTCCGAGATCACCAATGATGTAGACATGAGGCAAATCTGGCTCCAAAGATCCTACCTATTTTTTTAATCATTCAGGAAAGTTTGAGAGATGCTAATGCACTGATTTTACGAATCAGGTTTTCAGTCAGTGAAAGGAAATTGGACATTCCATTTAGTTAAATGCACAGATAACAAATTGGTTTAAAAGGTGATTGAGAAGCATAGAGGACAGAAAATGAATGGGAGCAGTCCAGAGGTTAGCCAGAATTGCAAGAAACTATTACCACTCCTAGAACTGAGGTCCTCTAAAGAGAGGAGGGACTCTTGCCCTTTGGAAGCTGGAGCTGCAGAGCAGTCACAGCCATTTTAAAGACTAAGGAAGAGGTCTTTCTCCCCTGGTTTCTCCCTGTCTTCTAACTTTCCTACAGTCCTCGTCCCACCAATGTCTTCCAAGGGCTGAACCAAGCCAAAGCAGACACAAGCCAGTAAGACAAGCAGAGAAAAGGAGTATACAGGATCCTCCACCCTCCCAAGAGAGAAACTTGTGTGTTTCTTCATGCAGCTTGACCTTTATCCATAGGTGTCTGAAAATGTACTAATTTTCCTAAAATGTGAAAAATAGATTAAGATTTATGTTTTATGTATATCACATTCCATTTGCAGCATGGGTAAAGGAATTGGAGATAGCAAGACTGAAACCAGAGAAGCCAGCTAGAAGACTTTTGCGTTAGTTCTGAAAAGACAGAGGATTTGCATGCTGTGGGACACCATTAATCCAGAAAGGGAACAAGGGAGCAGGAGCAGATTAGGCTGAGGAGAGAAGGTCATTGATTTGGAAAATACTAAATTTAAGGTGTTCCAAAGGAGAACTGTGGAGTAGGGAGTCTGTAGCTTAAGTGCCGTCAGAGGGAACATTTATTCTTGAAAGCCATTGGTTAATATAGCTAGTATTTGAAGCCATGGGTGTGGTTGAGACACTTTAGAGGGAAAAGAGAAATATAATGTCAAGATGTCCCCAGAATTATATCATCAATTCTAACTAGTGTAAGAAAAATCAAGTAATAAACCTCTTTGTAACATTTTGTAGAAATACAGCTTATACGGATCAATGGGCACAGAGCAATGGAGGTGAGCTAAGTGGTCTGCGAAGGGTCCTCTTTTGTCCATTAAGTGCCACTAACGTGCAGTGAGCCAAGTAAAAGCAAGAAACCCGAAGAAACTACATAAACCTCTGCCTTTTAAACAGATATAGGGTAGCTATCAAATGTGAAGAGGGTGTGAAATATCTATTCTAAAAAATAAATTCCCCTCTGAAATTTCAGATTTTGATATTATTCAACAGATTTGTATTTCTTTATATAAAGTAAATAATATCTGTACTTTGTCCTGTAGATAATGAACATGTTCTGTAGAGGTGTTTTAATTCATATCTTGATAGAATCAGTTGATACAAACCAAGAATTTATCTATCAAAGAGATTATGCATATAAACATGTATTAATATATGTGCATACAAATATACACCATTAAAGAAGTTTGCCTAGAAGAATAATAGGTACTGATTTGAAATGCCCCACAATAATCTGAAGCAGATATATGCAATAAGTTATAAAGAGAACATTTCTGTTCAAAACACTTTAAATATCTCATACAAGCAATACCTGAAAATTACTAAAAAATATATAGAAAGCTGTATATTTACAATCACAATAGTAAAAAACAGAAATTTATCTGATTACTTGATGAATCACAGAACATTTTAAAAATAACTGGGAAATCATCGGCCAAAGAAAACACCCTTTTCCATCAGAACAATTTTGAAATACACTAATATGCAAGTTATTTATACACACTCACCCATACATATATTTTAAGAACTACTCAATATCTTAAAAGCAATCACAAAATCAGTCTTTAGCTTAATCCTCATCTGCATTTTAATGATTTCAAAATATAGCCACATTATAGGGCTTGAGGTTGCATATTGCTACATTACTAGTTTCATAGCATTGTGACTTTCCATCTTGGTAGCAATAAATTCTAGTAAACAGAGCCATTAACAGCATTTTTATAGGGTCAAATGGAGCTATGGTACTAGAAGTGTGGTGCTAAGTAAAATTTGAAGGCTACTATGTTACACTCAACTATTTATTAAGGCATTAAAATCAGGTCTTCTCAGGGATGTTTGAATGTTTTTCATGATCTTTTCCTCCCCTTGACAGCTCTAGCTTTTATGTGGCAATTTGGGGGGGGGGGGGGTAGGGGGATGAGTAAGATTTCACAAAGTTTGAAGTTCTTATGAAAATACGAGCTTTGTAAAAGAATATGGCACTCTAAATAAAAGTAATTAAAACTGATGAGTAAAAATACTCATCATTATATGTAGAAATAGCTGTGTTACATTAATAATTTGAATAAAGGCAGTAATAATTTTGAGTTATGCATAGCATATGGGGCATCTTCAGTTAATACAATGCAACAAAACTGGGATTCCCTACTTCTCCAAGAATGTATTAAAGATTAGTTTTGTCTTAAAATGAAATACCAGTATGATACTACACTATAAAACCATCCTTTAGTTAAGAAAATATTCTTTATTCACCTATGCATCTTTTTAGGTTGCAAAAGCATAGAAAGTTCTATTACACACATGTCATTCTATAAGAACATAAAAATGAAAAAGTTATATGAATTGAAATTTTCTTTTTTTTTTTATTTTTTTAATGTTTATTTATTTCTGAGGCAGAGAGAGACAGAGCATGAGTGGAGAAGGGTCAGAGAGAGAGGGAGACACAGAATCAGAAGCAGGCTCCAGGCTCTGAGCTGGCAGCACAAAGCCTGACACGGGGCTCGAACTCACAAACCATGAGATCATGACCTGAGCCAAAGTCGGATGCTTAACCGACTGAGCCACCCAGGCGCCCCTAAATTTAAATTTTCTATTTTGACTTTTACTTTGAGTCATAAAAATAACATTCTCTGAAATAATAGATTACATAATTATATCCTAAATATCTAATATCAGTTAGGTTTTAACATAATTCCGATGTATACTAGTATTGAAAACAAATCTGGTTCTGTATCACTAGTGATATGGAAGATTATTTTAGTTGTTCATAGGGAAACATGTTTTATATAAGCAACATGTTTTTATTTTAATGAAAATTAGAAAAAAAAGAGTCAAGTGCTCACTTTGGCAGCACATATACTAAAAAATTGGAACAATACAGAGAAGATTAGCATGGCCCTGGGCAAGGATGACACACAAATTCATGAAGTGTTCCACATATTTAAAAAAAAGAGAAAGAGACAAATTTTATACACATGACTCGTAAGTTTTGGAAACTGAGTTGACTTACAGTGATATTCATTAAATGGTGGCAAAACTGGCACAGATATGATAAAAATCTTGCAAGTAATATGTGAACAACTGATATTGGAGAAGCATGCATGTAGTCCATTCCCTCTGCATTATTATAAAAGAAACTAAGGCCCAGAGAGATGAAACGATTCACACAATTTGACAATACTCTTAAATACAAGAGCAAGTCTGAATACTTGCCTCCTCATACCTGCTATGCTAGGATAAACCACCTCCGCCTACCACCCCCTTGACAGTTGCATTAATTGGAATAGAATTGAGTGTACAAATTGTAAGTGCACTCATATAATTATTTTAAGAAAATTTTATTTTTTTATTTTTATTTTTTTTAATTTTTTTTTAACGTTTATTTATTTTTGAGACAGAGAGAGACACAGCATGAACGGGGGAGGGGCAGAGAGAGAGGGAGACACAGAATCGGAAGCAGGCTCCAGGCTCTGAGCCATCAGCCCAGAGCCCAACGCGGGGCTCAAACTCGCGGACCGCGAGATCATGACCTGAGCTGAAGTCGGACGCTTAACCGACTGAGCCACCCAGGCGCCCCAAGAAAATTTTAGATAACCCTTGAAGCAATCAACTCAAAATAAAACTGCCCATCGGTACAAAGATGCATACTGTAACACTTTCTAGAAACAAAGGGAATGATACATTGTCTTAAATCACCTAGGTAGTTTTTATTACGAGAGAGGATATTCATTATTCATTTTTTACTCAATTTTGACAAAATTGTTCTTGTATTAATTTTCTTACTAAATTAAAGTGTTAAATAAACATTTATTTAAAATCTGACTTACCATCTTTTCACTTTTGTTTTGATACCTTTGTATGCCATTCCATACATAAATATTTCAAATAATGGTCGACTTGAATATAATTTACATACACTTATTCTTTAAATGTATCACTTAAGCAGAGTGATTTTGGTTGTGCTTACATTATCGATAGGTATTCTCTTAAAACGAATGCAAGACTAAAAATTCAATAGCTGGCTGATAGCATTTGTCCTGCATTTTCTATAAAGCTTTTCCCCGTGGATCCTAGAGAAATTCTTTATGAGATAATTCAAAAGTATTTTGTACTTTGTATTCTCTTCTGGAGGATTTATAATGAGCTATGCTTTCTTTAAGATTCTCTCAGGATTTTCAAGCCTTTTACGTAACCATAAGTTTTGATAATTCATTCCCATATAGTAGAAATTAGTGGATTTTAATATAAATAAAATGTTCTCTTTTTAAAAGTCCATTAAACTAGAAACTGTTAGTGGGTGTTCTTTTATGTGTCCGTCTATGAAGTCTTCTCCAAGATCTGTTCCTTAAGTCTGTTGCCTTATTGTCAGGGGAAAATACTCTTGTTTGAATAAGTTATATTTATATAAAGAAAATCTACAACCTATTTGACAATTGCCTATAAACTCAAAATCCAACTATATAAATTTTTATTGTGAAAGTCCTACTCTTTCTCCCCCTCCCTCAGTATTTATAACCATTTTATGTAGGGCCCATGCATAGCAGTGGAAAAAAAGAGAAATGGGATAAAAACTTCCATCTTACTATTTGATTACTGATCAACATAGCATTTAACTAAACTTTTCACAATGAAAATGAAGGATTTCAATATAACATTTTCATGTATGGCTATCATCAGCCTCTTTCAGGAGGCCAATTAAAATTTTATTATAGCTAATTAAAACCATAGGATACTACCACATATCTTTCAGAACGGTTTTTCAGTATCTTGTGAAGTGAAACTTACATTTACCCAATGACCCACAAATTCCATTTGTACGTGTTTACTGAAGCAAAAAGAAAATTTCCTCTACACAAAAACATTGTGTGAATGGTTACAGCATATAACCTCAATTTAGGAATGGATAAACATTTGTATAAACACCCAGTGATGGGAGTAGTACTCAGCAATAACAAAGGGTGCACTAATATCATACCAATAATGTGGATGGATATCAAATATTAATTAGGTGAAAGAAATCAGCCTCAAAGTCTAGGTTTTAATAATTTTAATAATTCTCACAACATAGGTTTATTATGAGAATGAAAATCACCTCACAGATGTGAAGGTGCCTAAAATGAAAGAAGTACTCAATGAATTGGAGTTCCTAAAATAATATTAGGGTAATGAAAGCTCTACCATTGTCTGGATCTATTAAATACAAAGAACTCCAATGTTTCAACAAAAATGATGGCAACCAATAATTAGTGTTTGGGTGGAATCGCCTACACTTTTTTCAGTAGCACTAACTACTAGTGGCAGTGTATCTTAGGCTTAGACTAAAACTAACTTAAAAGGATTTGATTTTTTTTATTGCAGAAAACAGTCTTCCTTTGTGTTCCCACAAAATCTGGCACATAATGTTTCAGAATATTTCACATCGTGTTCAGAAAGAAGTATCTTCTATTCTTACCTGCTACATGGAAATTTGCACAATTTACTAAGTGATTTGTCATTAAATAAATGAATTGGACATTAATTTAAATTTTTAAGTGCATTGCATGTTGGCCTTTAAATCTTCGTATTTATGTCAGTGTCTGCATTTGTGAAGCCATCCATTCCACCCCACCATGCTTAGAGAGAAACTTAAAGCTGCCTTTGAGTCTATTGTTCTGAACTTGCTACAACAAAACATTTTTGTTACTGTCCTGAAGCAGGAGTGTGCATTTCACCACACACCATGTGATCTTCCACTGGATGAAATGCCTGGGATTCTTACACTGAATTTAATATTGAGCAAGTAAAATGTATTACAGCTGTAGTATCAAGTGAGATAATGTAGCCAAGGTAACATCTTGATTTCTCTAGATACTTTAAAGTTATCTTAAATCTCACAGTGATATAATTTTACCACTCTAAGTCTTTTCATTGTTGTTCTAAACCAAAGTATTGCCATACATCTAATAAATGTATCTGGCAGTTTCATGGGACACAGGTTCAATGTATAAAATCTATTGTATTTCTGTATTCTAACAACAGTTTAGAAACTGAAATTTTTTAAAAACCAGTACCATATAAATAACATTAAAATGAAAATTTTAAAAAGAATAACTTTAACAAAATTTGTACCAGACTTGTACAATAAAATACACAAAATACTTCTGAGAGAAAATTTTAAAGGTATAACTAAATGGAGATATATTAAAAAAAAAAAACATAGATCAAAGACTTAGTATCGTTAAGGTAATAGTTCTTCCCAGAGTTAACTATGGATTCAACAAATCCTAATTAAAATCACTTTTTTTTGTAGACATACACAAACTAATTAAGACTTTAAATACAAAGGATCTAAAATAGGCCAGATAATTGTGAAAAACAACAAAGTTAAAAAATTTACAGTATATGATTTTAAGAGTTACTACAAAGCTACTGTAACTGAGACAATGTGTTTGATGTAAAGAAAACATATAGATCAATGGAACAGAAGAAAGAATCCATAAATAGACCATATATATATATAGAGAGAGAGAGATTAGATATAGATACAGACATAAATATAGATATAACACACACACACACACACACACACACACACACACAAAACCAATTAATTTTCAACAAAGGTGCTAAGGCAAATAAATAGGGAAAGAATTGCCTTTTCGAAAAACAGTGTTGAATTAACTGGATAACCATATGCAAAAAATATAAATACTAATCCTTATCACATGGTGTTAAAAATTTAACTCCAAATAGATTAAAGACCTAAAAAAAAAAAGAAAGAAAACAAGGAAAACAACACAACTTCTTGAACAGGATATTGGAACAAATATAATTGGCTTTGGGTGAGCAAATATTTCTTAAGTAGAATACAAAAAAAGTAAATTAGACTTCATTAAAATTTAAAACTGGTGTTCTCCAAAGACATCTTAAGAAAAAGAAATAGCAAACTACATAGTAGGAGAAAGTATTTGCAAATTATATATCTAGTAAAGGACTTACATCCAAAATGTATAAATAACCCTTACCTTACAACTCAATAATAATAATTCAAGGACTCTAATACAAAATGTTGCTTTAAAGAGACTCTTTGGTAAGGAGTCATCAAAGAATATATAGAAATGGCAAATAAACACAAAAAGATATTCAGTGTCCTTAGTTATCAGGGAAACACAAATTTGAAACAAATATACACACTAGAAGGGCTAAAATTTAGAAACACTAACAAAATCAAGTGTTGAAAAAGGATATGGTGCAATCAAAGCTCTCAAACATTGCTAGTTAGAATACAAATGGTATAATATGGTCAATTAATCTTCGACAAAGCAGAAAGAATATCCAATAGAAAAAAGACTCTTCAACAAATGGTGTTGGGAAAACTGAATGGCTACGTGCAGAAGAAGGAAACTGGACCGCTTTCTTTCACCATTCACAAAAATAAATTCAAAGTGGATTAAAGACCTCAATGTAAGACAGGAAACCATCAAAATCCTAGAGAACATAGGCAGAGACCTCTCTGATGTCAGCCACAGCAGCTTCTTACTAGACACATCGCCAACAGCAAGGGAAACAAAAGCAAACATAAACTATTGGGACTTCATCAAGATAAAAAGCATCTGCACAGCAAAGGAAACAATCAACAAAAAAAGCAGTCTACATAATGGGAGAAGATATTCGCAAATGACATATCTGATAAAGGGTTGGTATTCAAAATCTATAAAGAACTTATCAAACTCAACACACCAAAAAACAAATAAACCAGTTAAGAAATGGGAAGAAGATATGAATAGAGACTTTTCCAAAGAAGACATCCAGATGGCCAATAGACACATGAGAAAATACTCAACATCACTCATCATCAGGGAAATACAAATCAAAACCATGATGAGATACCCTCATACCTGTCAGAATGGCTAAAATTAACATAAGAACCAACAAGTGTTGACAAGGATGCAAAGAAAGGGGAACCCTCTTGCACTGTTGGTGGGAATGCAAATTGGTACAGCTACTATGGAGAACAGTATGGAGGTTCCTCAAGAAACTAAAAATAGAACAACCCAGAATCCAGCGCTTGCACTATTAGGTATTTGCCCAAAGGGTACAAAAATACAGATTTGAAGGGGTAGATATACCCCAATGTTTATATCAGCATTATCAACAATAGCCAAACTATGGAGAAAGCCCAAATATCCATAGACTGATGAATGGATGAAGAAGATGTATATATATATATATATATATATATATATATATATATATATGTATATGTATATATATATATATATGTATATGTATATATGTATGTATATGTATATATATACATATATATGTATATATAATGGGATATAACTCAGCCATCAAAAAGAATGAAATCTTGCCACTTGCAATGATGTGGATAGAGCTAGACTATGTAATGCTAAGTGAAATAAGTCAATCAGAGAAAGACAATACCATATGATTTCACTCATATGTGGAATTTAAGAAAAAAACAGATAAACATAATGGGAAGGGAGGGAAAAAAGAGAAGAGAGGAAGCAAACCACAAAAGACTTAACGATAGAGAACAAACCATGGGTCGATGGAGTGGGAAATGGGTGGGGGATGGACTAGATTGGTGACGGGTACTACGAAGGGCACTTGTGATGAGAAGCAAGTGTTGTAAGTGATGAATCACTGAATTCTACTCCTGAAACCAATATTGCACTGTAAGTTAACTAAAATTTAAATTAAAAAAGTAGTAATAAATTAAACAATGTTTTTAAAAGAATACAAATTGTGTAGTCACTTTGGAAAATATTTTCAAAATTTCTTATAATGTTAAAACATTTACTTACCATATGTTCCAGAAATTCCACTGTTTAGGCTTTCAACTGAGAGGGAAAATATATTTTCACACAAAGATGTGTGCATGAATGTGGGAACATTACTCTAAATAGCCAAAGACTAGGAAAAACTCAATTGCCCATGATCTGACATATGTATAATCAAGTTATGATATATCTGAACACTAGAACATTATTCAGCAATAAAAACTATTAATAGATGCGACAATATGGATGAATTTCAAAAGTATTCTAAGTGAAAGGGACCAGATGCAAAGACTGTAAACTATATGATTCCATTTGTATGAACTTCTAAAAAAAGGCAAAACTATAGGATATAGAGCATATTAGTGTTTGCTAAGGTGGATGGCTGAAGGAGGCATGATTGCAAAGTGCTGAGAGAATTTTTGGGAGTGATGGAAATGTTCTGTGTCCTGATTATGATAATGACTACACAACAGTACTATTTTGGCAAAATTATATGGCTAAAATTGATAGATTTTAGTTTTGTAAATTATTTCAAAAAAAAAACTCAGAAAAAGAAAACAAAAAAATATCAAAGACCCAAAATTGCTTTTGTCTTCATGGGCTATATCTATTGATATTTAGAGCATTGTAAATTAATACTGTAAAAATATTTAAAATATGTATTAATTTATTTAAAAACAAAATTCTGTAAACTTAAATATATCCTATTAATTAAAAATATGTTATATACTATTATGAAAATAGGCTAAAACATATTTTACTACCTTTCAAAAACATGTAAATCCATTGCATATTTTATGACAAAAACTGCATTTTTAAAGCAAAATAATCTCCCTGAGAAGACTAGTATTGTGTTTTATTTTTTTTAAATCTGTTCAATGTCTGGCTTAATAGGAGACAGCTGGATTCTCGTATCCACTTCTGTATTTAATTTGTTATTAAAATCTAGCTTCACATACATATATGTTTTGAATGGGGGTATATTTCATAGCCTTTTCAAGTGGTAGTGTCTTTAAAGTGGGTTGTAGTGTGGAATATGGAACCCTATAAATCCTTCTTCTACTGTTGATTGCATTTTAAAAGGATCTGTAACCCATGCATTCAGTACCAAACATTGGCTAAGATTTGAAGCAATAAGATCTAATAAGCATTGCTGCTGGGAGAAAAAAAAAAGTGATTCACACACAAGGGAAACAATTTGACATTATCTTTCAAAACTGAACAGATATAGATCTTTTTAAAATGTCCACACCTATGCCCATACAGGTATGAAAATATTCATAGGAGTATTGTTTGGAATACCAAGAAATTGGAAACCTTCTAAATGTCCATCAGAAAATAATGTATAAATAAATTATAGCATAATCACACAGTAGAATATAATTATATAGCACTGACCAAGATTGAGAAAAAGCTACATTAGATAACACGTACGAATTTTAGAAAAGTACTGTTGCCTGAATAAAAATAAATTGCTTAAGAACATACATTGTATAAACCAGGTTTAAAAACAGGTAAAACTGGATAAAATATTGTTTAAGGATATATGCATATTTGACTACTGATAATTACAGCAAGTAAATGATAAGGAAACAATGAAAAAGCAGGAGTACTCCTGAGGGACGGCGTGAACAAAAGGTAATGTTTTATTTCTAAAATTGATGTTTGTTTTATTATTAATTATTATTAGGGTTCATAACATATACATTCTGCATATTTTGTATGTTATCTATGTACATGGTATAGGAGTCTTTCAACAGGATTTCCAAAGACTTTTGAGTAGAAGACTTTCCATCTTCTTCAGAGTCTGTTGAGATTACATATGGTCCCACTTGTATAAAGGGGGGGAATAACATAAAACAGCATGATATATGATAAAATTTTCCTGATAGTATGATCAGAGAAAAATTCATATTATAACCATGCAGATCATTTTGTTCAAAAATCAACATAATATGCACAAATGTAAATATACACTACACAGTGTCTTATGACTCTTAACACGGTTAAATTGAGACCGAATCATTGAACCTAGTTTTTCTTTCCATTCTTCCATTAATTTCTATTCTAAGCAAACACAAGCAATGCCTTACATGAAATATGTCCAGAAATTGCATCACAAACATCCAGTCTTGTGAAACGAATGAAAATCAGAAGCAAACCAAATAAAATTTCTTATTCTACTCATACTTATATCTCATTTTGGCTTCTGCGTGGTTTTTTTCAGAGCTACGCAGATTTATTTAAGCTCTAGTGATGCAATACAGCATTTATTTTCATGACTTTCCCATCAAAATTAACAATCAGGCAGTAACAAGAGACTATATATTTTCATGGCATTTTTTCAGGAAATTGAAGTGTAATAACTTTGAATTCTGACCTTATTTTTCAAGGTCAGATATACAGTTCATGAAAACAGTGTATTTATGGTTCTGTAATAGAATATTCGATGTTATGCGGGAAAAAAATTCTCTGTAGGATTTTATAAGGAACTGTCACAGATGTATTTATTTAATGATATCCATTGTTGGGTATAGAATGATGTCAGGAAGACTATTATTTGAACACAGCCTCAGTGGAATGGTCACAATTACTAGATGAGCAACATTAGTGATGTTCTTTTCTTTTTTCCTTTTGTGATTATCTTGCCCTTACTTTTAGTTTTTATTGGCTTTGATGTTTTTCGGGCTAAAGACAGCTTTGTAGAAGAATTAATGCACTCTGTCCTCATTATAAAGGTGCCTTTAGGAGTCATAGATTTTGATTGTAATAAGTAGGCTGTGTTATGTTAAGATAATTATCATTGACAAATTAACACATTTAGAAGCCAATAAAGAGCCACTGGTTTTATATAATTACAAATGCTCTAAAAGGAAACGAATATGTGATCTTTAATTGATAATACAACTTTTATTTCTTGAGTCTAAACAATAAAATAAAACCAAAAGGATTATAGATTATAATGTATTGGGGTTTTTTGTCATTTTAAAAGATTTCCTTTTTTCACATGCCATCAGTAGAATAAACCCACTACCTATGATAAATCTGTTATTGCTTTTTATGTATACATAATTAAAACAAAGGAGGTATATGTAAAATATCAATTTTATATCAAAACACCATAATTGAAACACTATATCATTAAGAAGAATACTATTCTTTTCAAGCATAATTAACATACAGTGTAATATTAGTTTCGAATGTATAATATAGTGATTCCACAATTCTATACATTTCCCAGTGTTCATCAAGCTAAATGTACTTTTAATCCCTTTTTTTATCTATTTCACCCACTTCCCTAATTACCTCCCATCTGGCAACCACCCGTTTATTCTCTGTATTTAAGAATTTTTTTGTCTCTTTTTTTCTTTCTTCGCTCATTTGTTTCTCATGTTACACATAGGAGTGAAATCCAGTGATATTTGTCTTCCTGTGACCAACTTATTTCATTCAGCATTATTTGTTCTTTTTTATGGCTCAGTAACATTCCATTGTATGTATGTGGGTATGTGTATGTATATATATATACCACAACTTTATCCTTCATCAACGGACACTTGAGTTACTTCCATAAGTTGGCTATTGTAAACAATTCTATAATAAACATAGGGATGCATATATCTTTTCAAGTTAGTGCTTTCATTTTCTTTGGGTAAATACCCAGTGATGGAATTACTGGATTATATAGTAAAGAAGAATACCAGTCTTAATTATAGGATATCCACAGTTTTATCTTATCGTCATGGATATAGATAGTAATAACAAGTGATGGATTACTTTTGTGTTTTCCATACTCAAAATAGTCACCATATATATAAAATGTCTCGAATACTAATTTTTAAGCATTATTAAATTGTGGCCCCTTTGGACTTAATACTCATAGGCCATAAACTAGAAAACTAGGGAATCTCTTAAAGTCATGGATGCCTGACTATATTATATAATCCTGGTTCAAGAAGGAAAGTTATAAAAATAACCTATCCACATATATTACAATTATCTCAATTAAGGAAAGTTCAAAAACACAACCACACTGAGAGGCTAAAAATGGTAGAGAATGATGGATCTTTTTTACCAGTACAACCAATAATCTCAGTACTTTCAAATTAGGGATGCTTGAAATATGTTCCTTAGTTCTTCCATGATGTCTGTAGAGTTCTTCATGAAAACTGATTTGTAATCCCTGAGCTTGTTGAAATGCTGGACTTAACCCAAGCACTGGTGTGCACTGGTCATATAGATGACAATCTGGAAGTTAGACTGTAGAAGTTCTTTCCCAAAGTTACATAAACTAAAACGAAATTGGAGAGGATGGGAAACATCAAGGTTGGAGAAGAAAATGACCTATCACCAGAAGTTTTAAACTTGTGCCTGTTACAATTTCTAAGTTTAAGTGAAATACCTGACTTGTGCCTCAAAAGTGTTATCTAAATAATACATTTTCATTTACTAAAAATATGCACCCAATTAAAAAATGAATATTTCATTGTGCATTTTACTAATTGGTATTTCTAATTTGAATAAAGTAAGAGACTAGTGTATATAATGCCAAGTACAAAAGTTTTATCTGAGCTCAATTGAAAAATAAAAAGGTTTTAGAATAAAGACAATAAAAAGATATTTTCCTGGATTTTTGGCTTCTTAATTATAACTTTTATTCATCACCTTCCTCTCTCTGTCCTGATTCTCCACACTTGTCAGGTGATAGAACAAACAACCATAAACTTTTAAGACTTTCCTACAAGTAAAATGGGGCACAAAAGTGAGGTAAGGCTTAAGAAGTAACCATCATCTGTGTCTTCAAATAATTCTTACTGGCCAGCACAGCAAGCTTAACATCAGGCATGCAGTCCTAGTGCATACAGAAAATTATTTTCAAAGTAGCTGAAACATACTCCTGAATAAACTTTTAGATAATATGAAAATAAATAAGGAGCATGGCATAGGGAGAAAAAAAAAAACATGTCCAACTCTTCTCTAATTTTTTAATTTTTACTTTACAAACTAAATACACTTCAAAAGTTCTATTTAAGGGGTGCCTGGGTGGCTCAGTCAGTTAAGCATCTAACTTTGGTTTCTGCTCAGGTCATGGTGTCACAATTAGATGGAGCACCTCTTGCGGAAGGCTTCATGCTGACAGCACAGCAGGGAGCCTGCTTGGGACTCTCTCTCTGCCCTTCCCCTGGCTCTAGCCTTCCCTGTCGCTCTCTCAAAACAAATAAAAATAAACTTAAAAATTCTACTTAAAAAAAGAAATCAGAATTTTAAATAATGTCAAAAAGTACGTGTTTTGTTAGAAATTTCCTAAATTTGAAGACTTACGTGATGCTGCTTCATCTACCCATTTTTGTGCCACTTCTAGAAGAGCATAGACTTGGAAGAGTTAAGAGCATCTCATGAAAAAGTAAATAAGGTACATCCCAATTTTATAATACGTAATTATGAATAAAAGAGTAAAATCACAGGATAAAAAACCATGTGTCTAAAAAGCCTTGTTGTAGAAGTCATTCATGACAGTTACTAAAAATTTAAGAAATAAACAAAACAAACTTGGATCTCCTTGTCTTTTACATATGAATTAATCAAATTCATCTGATAATTGACCACACCACATTACGTTTTTCTGGAGGAATATATATAAAATTTGGCCCAGAAAGATTTTCTTAATCCCAAGACACACCTAAAATAAAGTTTAATACATCAGTAGAACACATTTTCCATTGTACTTCCTATATTTCCCTTAAGATAATGAACACTTTTGTAGCTTAAATCCAAAGACTGGGATGAGATCCAGAATGGGAGGATATAGAAAGGCAAGATGTAGGACAAATGTCTTTGTAGGTTAATATCATGCCAAAATCCTACAGAACTGTCT